>NC_056739.1:1304330677-1304368177 GCF_019279795.1 Protopterus annectens
CTAACTGCATTACTTCAGCCAGTTATTGCACTTGATCATCCCATCGTCATTTTGTGGCTTCATGCTTAGTGAAGGTGGATGTTAGTCAGGGTGCTCAGGTGTGCATATAGTACATCGTGTTACATTACTTAACACATGGCATTCATGCCTCAGGTGGTGCTGCAGGGCTGCATCTGTCGGTTGCGCATATTACACTTCCCTGTACATGTTTGTGAGCAGGTCATGTCATTTTAGGCATCCATGTTATTATTTGAGTGAGTCAGAGGGGGTATCATTCCCAGGGTTCCTACTGAGCCAGTGTATGTGCTATGCGTTGCCTCTTTGCCAAGGCCAGGGCATACTGGGCACGCCTCCTTCTGCCTACTGGGGCAGGCTCAGGTTGTTCCTCCTCCGAGTCACGCTCTGCCTGTGATGGCCTTGGCAATGGTGGGGGGCTATTTGGCCCAGCCCTATGCTGGTCCTGCTGCAGCTGTTTTCGCAAGATCATATTATGTAGCATAGCACATACCATGACAATTTGGGTACATGTAGTTGGTGTGTACTGCAAGGCTGCACCAGATGTGTCCAGACACCGGAACCGTGACTTGAGCAGCCCAAACACACGCTCTATTACATTACGTGTTTTGTGCATGTGCTTCATTATGGCGTTCCTGTTCAGGTGTGTGTGCGTTTCTGATGGGTGTCATCAGCCACGGCTCCAGTGCATAACCTGCATCCCCCACTAGGTGTCCATGTGGGATGTCCGCATTGGCAAATGTCTGGTACAACTGCGTCAAATGCCAGATGTGGGAATCGTGGTAACTCCCAGGGCAGCCAGCACACACATTCATTATTATGCCCTGGGCATCACACACAATCTGGCAGCAGTTGATGGAGGGGAAGCCCTTGCGGTTAATGTAGACCCTAACCCGCTCACCGGCTGGTGCTTTGATGCGTATGTGCGTGCAGTCTATTGCACCCACTACCTCAGGGTATTCCGCTATTTGCTGGAAGAGACGCATATTGCTGGCCAATACCTCACGGGCATTGGGGAAATATACATGATCACCGACATGTGCTGACATGGCATCCAGGAACTGGTGCAGTACCCTGGAGGCTGATGCCTGTGATATCCCCATCATATCGCCAGTTGGTCTCTGGAAGGTACCTGTTGCTAGTATTCTTAGGCCACCACATACCTTGGTTTCCACTGGGATGGGTTCCCCTCTGTTGGTTCTGTGTGTGAGGCGTGGCCTGCACAGCTCAACAATTTGCTGCAGGAGCTCTCTGTCCACTCTATAGCGCTCTACTATCTCCAGCTCATGTAACCCGTGGTAGGTGACCCTGGGCCTGTACACTCTTCTCTGTCTCCTCACTGTGGGTTGTCTGGCACCATCTGCATTGTCACCACCCTCAGCAAGTCGCCTATGTCTCATTATGACAGCTATGGCAGCCCCTAACATTTCTGCTCTGAGTGAAGCTTTTTCAGTTTTCACTTCTATTAGCTTACTCCTGACTTCCAGTGTCTCTTGAGAGAAACATCCTGCACTGCTGTTTGCAGAGTTTTAAGTGCTGGGCTGGGCTACTATTCTGCCTGTGTAATTGCCTGCTTCTAATTTTTTTCACCTGCTAGCTTCAGCAGTTATCCCTGCTAGCTTCCTATTAATTCTGTTGCTTCCTTTTTCCTTTCTGTTTCCTCAGGGGGGAGCAACATGCATACCAGCAGAAACACGCTCACAGTGGCTTACACGCGTGCACACGTGCTTACACGGTTCAGAATCTACTTATTCGGGTTAAAACGTGCGCACACCCACGCAAACACTGTTACACGTCTGCCAACAGCCTCCAACATGCTCAGCCTGCCCTACACATGCACACCAGTGCAAACAGTGTTAAACATCTCCCAACACACTCCCACATGCTCAGTCTGCCTTACACGCGCGCACACTGCCCTACTTGTGCTTCATGGCGAGCACGCGATGCACGCAGCAAGAAACTTTGGTGTAAGTAACAGTGTACACCTTCCATTTCTTGACTTTCCCTGACTTATCTAGTGGCACACCTCTTTCCATGATCTGTGTCTGTCATCTGTCATGTTACACTAACCTCCAATGAACTGCATTTCTTTCTACCATTCCCCCCTGTGATGTCACCTATCTCCTACTCTATTCCTCCCCCTTATGTATCTCTTACACTACTCAGACTGTGCTCATTTGCTATGTGACTGTGAGATTCAGTATCCTAACCCTCATTTACATGAGATTGCCTACTAATGCTTAGTTACATGTGTTAGACTCAGCTTCACCCCTTAGCAACCACTACACGGTGGCCATGTTGTTTTTGGTCTGCTGGTGCCTGCATTGTCATTCCATGTATTGCATGAAACCCACATTTGTGGGTTTATAACCTTTTTTTTTATGTTTTTATACAGCGCAGCCTGTTTGCGCGGGGCTGCGCTGTGTTTAAACATCGCCGAAAAACAAAATTATATTTTTATTATTTTTGCATCAGGTTACCTTGCCAATGGCCACATATTTGGCCATTGGCATGCTGCCTGAGACATATGCACCCTTTATTTGGAGCTGACATGGCTCCGTTGTGGAATTTGCAGAAACGTACTCAGTTGTCAACTGAGTACATTTCTGCAGCTAAAACGTCTCTTACACGGACTGGTTTCTGCTTCATGGATCGCTAATATACCTCATTTGCATACCTTTTGGCTGCAAGTGAGGTATTTAGCATGTCCACGCCCAGTCCGTGTAAGAGACGTTTTAGCTGGTCTCTTACACAGAGTTTAGGGCTGTTCCTGGATTGCGAGGCTTGCATGGAGTGTAACACATCTCTTACACTCCGTGCAAGCCTTCGTGAATCCTGCCCATAGTGTAGGCTCTACACCATTGTTAGTTGCTAATGGCTTGCAACTGTGAATGATTAGTGTCAGGGGTGGCTTGTGCTATTAAGCTGCAGAACTGCAGCTCCCCTAGCTGTAAACAAAGAAGAAAATAAAATAAAAAAACAATATACAAAAATAAAAATGCGAGTCACAGAACATAGCGCATGCGTACTCGCGGCATTTCCAGACTGGTGGTGAAGCAATGTGGAGCATGCGCACAGAATCCAGACTGTCTCGCCAGCAGTCAGGATTAGGAATTTACAACTGCATAGACTTGAAAGGGGATCAGACTGCAATGTCCGCCGGACTTGCTCTCATTGTCATGGGCTAGATGGAAGAGCAGACTGTGAGGTAAGGAATTCAAAGGGTGTGTGTGCTAGATGGAAGGACAAACTGTGAAGTAAGGAATACAAAGGGTGGGCGTGTGTGTAATGCCCCAAGTGCTAGATGGTGGCAGGTAGAGAACAGACTTGTACCCTGTACTTTGGGCCCAGGTGGTAAGAACCTGAATTTCCTACCCACCACCATTTGTAAAAAATTTGCAGATTTTTCCTTCATACTTGTTCTGTTCTGTTCCTCATAAAATCTGTGGTTTCTGTATTTTTGTGTCCTTACAAAGTCAGTGGTGCAGTGGTAGCATTGTTGCCTGACAGCTTCTGGTTTGATTCTTGGCAGGGGTGCCTTCTGTGTGGAGTCTGCATGTCCTCGCTGTATTTGCGTGGGTTTCCTCTGGGTGCTCTGGTGTCCTCCCATCTTACAAAGACGTGTCTGGAGTGTTTCTCCCTGGGCCTCTGCTGAAAATTGGCTTTTGTTCCAAGTCAGACTTTCCTGGCTAACAAATGTTAAATAAAAATAACAAGCATTTGAATTTCAGACTTTATATTCTTCAGAAAGTACAAGGTAACACAAAAGCTTTTATTCTAGCAATTTTCTAAGTTTATAAGATGGATATTTTAAATTTGTCCCTATTTTTGGGACTGTATTCCCCCATTATTGGCTTCATTCAGGTTTTTTGTGCTAAGGTTGAGAGCTATGGTAAGAAGTGAATTCACTGAATATGTTTGGGGGCTGTATTACCCCATTATTGGCTTTGTTCAGGTGTTTTGTGCTAAGAGGTTGACAGCTATGGTGAGAAGTGAATTCACTAAATGGTACGCATTTAAGTTTCAGTCTTCCTCTTTTTCCCAAAACTGCTGATTTGGCATAGTGGCATGTTGGTCTGACTGTTGCACAGGGACATGGGTTCAAGACTTAGCAGTGAAATGTATTGTGGTAATACAGCATTTTAGTCTAGCAACTTTCCAATATTATACAAGCAATGTTTAAAATGTGTCCCTGGTTTTGGGGCTTTTGCCCCCCCCCCCCAATACATTTTGGCTTTTTCCAGATTTCTTGTTCTGCAAAGTTCAGAGATACAGCTGAGTGAGTAGATTTTACAAGTAGCTGAGAGCTGCAGGGGAGCAAAAGTTTAGTGCTGCTTATGCTGAGTCTGCTTGTCTTGTTAATAGCACAAGTGGAATACTTGCTTTTGATGCAGAAGGCTGTGGGTTCTTCTCCCACAGCAGATAGATGCATTGCTGATACTGTACTGTGTTGCAAAGGGGGTGTATGCTGCACTCCTTTTTGGTGAAGATACCTAGTAACTATGAACCTGTTATCAGTTTGCCATCCATTCCCTATTGCAATATTACTAGCTTATCATTTTTTTAGTGTAACATAGGCAATTTATTCCTCAAGGGCAACAGGCACTTTATTTGTAGATGAAACAATGAAATATAAAGTTGATTGCTAGCAGCAACCTCTTCATTAGTTGCAGATCTCTGTAATGTGGAATTATTTAGATGACTTTTACTTCTTCAGAGATTGTGCATATGTACTGATACTGGTGGACTGTAGAAGTTTGAGTAGACTTTTATGATGGAAATGTTCTGAATTGGGCAGTTTTGTCATTACTGGTGCATGCATTTTGTTTCATTGTTTACTGGAAAAATGTTCAAAACAATGTTGTTGTTGTGTCTTTCGGCTTTTCCCTGTTAGGGGTCGCCACAGCAGAACTCCGGTCCGCTAATAATTGGCAGTTGATTTTTACGTGCTGAGTTGCCGGCCCTAACGCACAACCTTCAACGAAGGTACGCCCATTCACGCATGTCTTCACAGAAGACACTCTGTCTGAGAATCGAACGGGACATAAGGAATATAATGTAATACAATCAGGAAGGTGTATAAAAGAGCATGTGTATGTTTCATGTGCAAGGGGCCTGTGATTTGAAAACAGCCCAAACCCAAAGTTAATCTTTATCTGCCACTGGAAAAATGCATTTCCTTTGAATGTGGGTTTCAATGCTGTTTCAATTAATGTGAAACATTAATTAAGCACCGGCTGGACTATACCTCTCAACTGTCCAGATTTTTGCAGATTGAATAGATTTTTGCGTCTTATTTTTGGTCTGTTCCTCATAAAATTTGTGGTTTTCTGTCAAATCATTTAGGAATTAAGTCACTAAATAATGACAGACACTGAGTTTCAGACTTCATAAACTTCAGAAAAATGCATGCTAAAGCAAGACCTGTTATTCTATCAACTGTCTCAGTTTATACAAGAGCAATTCTTAGTACTGTTTATATGTTCCCCCAATATATTTGGCCTTGTCCAGATTTCCTGCATTAACAGGTTGAGTGGTACGTGCAAATAAATTGCTTTATAGAATTAGGCATATCCAAACCTCTCACCTGTCCCTAATTTTGGCTCAAAATGTTGCTCTTCCCCTAATAATCCCTCTGCAAAATGGCAATTTTGGAAGAAAATATGGAGGGTTTACAATTAATAAATAACTGTAATAATCAGAGTTATAGATTACTTTTATTTCAGGAATGTATGTAGATTCTTTTATTTTGTCAGCTGCTCAAGTTAGCAGTACTAATATTAAAAAGTGTTCCTATTTTGACAGGTTACCAGCTGTATTGTGTGGCTATTTTATATTTTTGCATCACATTTTTGGTCCATTTTTCATAAAATTGTGTTTTTTTGGCAAATTAGTGGCAAATCATTAAAGACTGACGTTAGAAAATAATGACAGACATTTCAGTTTCAGATTTCATACCCTTCAGGAAATGCATACTAATGCAAGACCTGCTATTCTATTATCTTTCTAAGTTTATAAGAGCAATATTTAAAAATTGTCCTTAATTTTGAGCCCTTGTCCCACTTCTATGTATGGCTTTGTCCAGATTTCTTGCTCTGAGGTTGAGAGGTATAACAAATGTGTCAGGGCCATCACAGTCAGCCAGAGACATTTCAAATTGTGACATACTTGTTGCACCCCACTCCCCCATGTAGTGACTCTGGATGTGTCCAAGCAAGGCAAGGAGCAGTTATGCAGTGTAAATGTGCAGAGTATCCCCCATCCAAGATAGACACAAGTACTACAGTGGCTTTTCATCTTTCCTTGATTTTGCGGAATGTTTTGATTTCTGTTATATTTTTATGCTGTTGGTTTATGCTTATTATTATTCAGAAAGTGCCTGTTGCTCTGTGTTTAAGTAGCAATGTTTTAATGACCGTCAGGTAAGCTTGTCTGAGATTGTAAGATGCAAGTAAGCTTTAATAAGCATACTGTTAAAGAATTGCCAACATTGAAAGCCTTTCTGTTGTTGCCATGCAGAGAATATTTATATAACTAGATAACGTATAGGCCTTGGGTATTGAAATGCATATGACAGTATTTGTAATAAAGGACAGGATTACATTATTTTAAGAAGCTCATTACATTTGTTGGAGACTTGCAGTCATCTTTGCAGGCTTTACCCGTAAACTAAACAGAATGCCAATCTATCATGTGTGGTCCATAACCTGTACAGTAATCCTTTAAGCAATGTATGTTGAGTTTGTTTCTTGTTTGTTTTTAATTTTTTTACTTTGATCATGTTTTCCCCATGAAACAAGTAGATAGTTGTTGTCAGGCAGCAGGTCTTTTTTGGATAAGAGATATTTTTTACAAGTGGGGGTATCACAGAGATTGCTACTTTCAGCATGTTACTTGGTACTTTAATAAAGCTGAATATAAATTATAATTAGAACTGCAGTGCAAGGAGAAGTGGTTTGAGTTGAGTGCTGCTTGTTTTTCTTATACTTGATTTTGACTGGCATTCCAGTAACGTATTTAAAAAGTAATTTATTTTTTATGCCTCACAACCTTTTTGTTTCCATCTAGATATTAAGTAAGCTGTCATGCAGCCAATGCATTGAAATATTTTTTTTTTCTTCTACACTTCATTTTGTCTTGATTGGACTTCATAATGATGGTTTGGCACCCAGGGCAGTGTATTTAATTAAAGTTACAGTTTTTGTGGTTTTGAGCATAGCTCCTCCCCTTTCTAGTTGGTCACACCCATTCCCATTGACCCCACCCATTCAGCTGTCTCCTGCTGCCCCCCTTTGATTTGAAGTCACCAGCTACCACTGGTTGATGTATAACATATTGAAATGTGATTATGGCCTATTTACCTAGTGTTTGGTTTCACTGGAATTGTGAATAATGGAAAATAAACAGAATGCAAGATTAAGTTAATTTGTTTTATTTTATCATCAGATGTCTACAGAAGGTCAGGTGTTGGACATCCCTTATCTGCCCTCTTTGTGGACATGGCAAAAACACTTGATATGGTTTATCATAAAGATATCCTACTGTCACTCAAATATTTACTGAAAGAGAGTGCTTTCCTACTTCTCAGTGTTGCAGTATTCTTTGCTATTGGAATATCCTACAGAGGATAGCCTAATGTCCAGCCTGTATACCAAAGCCTTTACTCTTTCCCACCATTATACATCATATGTATGCCCTATGTGCAAGGTGCAAAGTTTATATGCTTTATTCATGTTTTGTTAATGACTGGCATGTTACAGACTTATGACCACATAATGTGATTCACTTAAGCTAATGATTTTTTTTAATGTGGCACTACCAGAACACATGCTATTCTGAGGGTTGGACAGAATTTTGAGAGGAGTAACCTTTATAATATTATCCATAATGCCTTAATTAAAAGAAACAGCGTTACAAGCATTGCTTAACATGATTTAGCATACACCAGGAAATAGAGCAGAAGGTCAACATAATACCTACAATCAGGAATAAGAATAATATAAAATGTCACACTGAGTACCAATGCATCACTGATTTCATGATCAAGCTTTCTAGCAGTAACAGGGTGTTCAGCTACAAAATTCAGCTAAGCTGGTATTATAAAATCAGAAAATTTGGTGCAGCTCAATGGAGAATATGAACACAGCAGTTTAACTGAAAGCATGGCATTACAGCCATGAGATGCTTCAACTAAAAATACATTTTTTCACTGAAACACATCAGATATTTACTTCCAATGTACATGGGAAATAATCATAGGAAGATATTGTTCTCAATTTGTCAGGTATTGGTATCACTGTTTTATTTATTTGTTTGTTTGTTTGTTAGCAAGGAGATTAAACTTGTGGGTTAATTTTTTTATATATTTTTTTCAAAATTTTAGAAGAAATGGATCTGCCCGGTTTTTACATTATTTCTATTTATTTTCAGCAATATGACACATCATGTTTTACAACTTATACTGACTGTGTGTTCAAAGCATACGTTTTCAAGTAGGATTGAGTCAGATGTGTTTTTATTACAAGCATAAATCTCTTCTAAGTAGTCTATAAGATGCAATTATTGCAGATGTTTTAATATCTCAGACTAGTTCACATTTCTCTATCTTATTTTCTTTGTAAAGAAACTATTTTCTTTGTCTGTGTTACATTTTTTTATTTTAACCTGAAGGATATGGCATTGTATTTGAAAAGAAACCTAATCAATGAGGTATACAGAGAGACATTGATATTCGTCATTCTATTGGATACATATTGGACATACTACAGAATAAGCTTCTTCAGACTTTTGATTGCAACACACACATATTAAAGCTGAATGTATTGTCAGCAATAATTCCAGGATCTTTTATTTCATTATCAACATTTGATTTCTTCTCTACGTTGTTGCCACTGAATTTAATAATACTGCATTTAGTGCCAAAAAAAAGGGTAAAGCTGTTGTTTTTGCATGAAATATTGACTTTGTTCAAACATCCTATAGTAATTTTGAGTTTTTTCATTTATTTATTTTTTAGTTATGTTTATATTGAACAAGTGAGTAGGTAGAACCTCTACAACTAACCCATTTTAGCTATGACCTAGCCACATACAGATGACTTTAATCACAATGAAAATTAGCTAGACATCACAAGATATATTTTATACTGGTGGTGAAATATTACAGTCGATTAGAGTGATATCCTCATTCATATGAATAATAACAAGTCAGTGACTAGAAGCTGAATGACAACATTTCTAAACTAGAAATAAAACATTGAAGACTAATCAAAGTAAATGCTACATTTAAATATATGGCTCTGTACATTGACTGAGACATAAAGAAAATAATGCAACAATGATTTTTAAAACTGTAGAAAGCTTTTGGTGTAGTTAGGAAGGTACCATATTTTCATTATCAAGTAACAGGATGATACTCAGAGAAAACAGCCAGGTGAAGAAAGGTGGATCGCATAAACTCTTAACATTTCTTTCAGCTGGAAATCTATTCTAGGTAGCTGCTTATTTCTGATTTAAATAAAAAAAAGGCTGGATGGCAATAAATCCTGCTGACATTTTGTTCCACGTTGTTGCTATGTTGATTAAGAAAGTGAGAAGTTTGACACAATAAGAGTGCTTGGATTTCAGCTATTCGATTAAAGGGCTTTAGATGAGATGAACAACAAAGGTGGATTTCATTGAGGTATAGGTTAATGACTTTTTAAATAAGGGTAGCAAGAATGAACATGACCCTGTGGTGACTGGTCAGCATTTTTCTGTAGCCAAAATCGGTAGTGGTGCTCCCATCATGGGCCTTAACCATGTTTTGGTCGACTCAGTTCAGGGAGTTTAGACTTGTTAGCCTATGTCTGAGAAAGTAGAGAGATATAGCCTATATTCCAAAATGGGAAGGATGACACTTTTCCCAAAGGTGAGGCAGGCTTCTTTAGTTAAGATAGTGCAGTTGTGAAAGATCTTACTATAACAATAGATGTCTTACTTTTCGCTGTTGCAGTATTCTATACTACTGGAATATCCTACAGAGAATAGCCTAATGGATGGTCAATATACCAAAGCCTTTACACCTCCCAGCATTGTATATCAGACATATGTCCTACACAGAAGGTGTAAGGTGCATATGTGACATAAGGATGGATAATCCTCAGAACTGAAGTGCCCAAGGAGAACCAGCACAACACCTGGGAAACAACATGCCCATACAAGAAGGGAAACAGAGGAGAAAAATATAAGAGGAACCTCTTTGGACAGCAGTTCGGCAATAGAAAATAAAAAGTGTCTGGAGCGAAGGACTGAATTCTGCAATAGTGAGAAGTAGGACATCTACGGATTATGGGAAGATCTTACATAACCGTACTATGCCCTTCCTTATCACTGTTGCAGTATTCTTTACAAATGGAAAAGTACAAAAGCTACTTGATAGTATGGGAGAAGGAAGGCAGGAAACAGCCCTCCTCAAACCCATGAAGGTTAGCCTTGGCAAATCCCACCCTGACACTGGAAATGACATCCAACTTATAATGCTTGGTAAAAGTGTGGACAGAAGGCCAAGTATCATCTTCTAAGATGGCTCTAGTATCCAGAACCATGAAAAAAGCACCAAAATGAGCTACTGCTCTCGTAGAATGAACATGAGAGGAAAATGAAAAATGATTGCCATGAAAAGAACAACAAACAGACATGGGCTTAGAGACCCAGCAGAAGAATGGTTTGCTTAGACACTGTCAAATCTAATTTCCTGGTATGAAAGGAAACAAAAACTTGCTCAGATTTTCTAATGCATCTTGTCTTATCTAAGTAATATCTAAGCTGTGTATGTAAATCCAAGGTGTGTAGTAGCCTCTCACTAGAAGTCTAAGGAGAAGGACAAAAGGAGGAGAGATGAATAGACTGAGTCAAGGACAAATCATTAACCAACTTGGCCATAAAAGAAGGATTGGTACAAAGAGATACCCAACCCTTGTGGAAAAAAAAAAAAAAAAAACAGGAAGCACCATGAGTGCTTGGTGTTCTTAAACCTTCTTGTTAGAAGAAAGAGCTGTAGCATAGTCCAGATACAAGTTTGCTACATCTGGGTCTGTTTGTAGTGGCTGTTTGTTCTAAGCATGTTTTCCAGGCCAGCTTGCATTGGAAGGGGCCTTTCTGCACTTTAGTGAGAGGATTGTGCTGATTGGAACCTGTCTGGTGAAGGGTGCTTGGTCTAAGGTTGGAGTAAGCATCCTCATTGGTCCTTCTGAACTTTTTAAAATTTTCTTTCAAGTTTTTAACATCTGGTATTTAAGCCCTGCACTTGAGCAGGTTTCTGCTTGTTTGCATGTCTTGCAGCACCATTCACTGTTGTGCAATTGTGTGCCATAGCTGGACAGATTAATTCAACAGTTTTTCCCTTAGATACAGAAGAGAGACATGATTGAACTCTCAGAGTACATGTCCCAGGCAGGTATGTCTCTAGCCTTGAGCAGCTTACTACCTTCACCTAGAATGATGCCACAGTATAAACAAAAATGATTGATTTCAATAATTGGCTTAGTTTTTGGTGTCATTCAAAGGAGATCCAGTTCCTGTCAGCCTGGAAGCCATGGTCGACAAATCTCGCTGCTTTGCCAGAGATGGTTTACACCTGACACTTCTAAGCTTTCAGCTGCTGGCAAAGGCACTTGCCTCCCCATAGTGCCTTTTTTAGGCAAGGTCCTGAAAACAAATCTACTGACATGAAATTTGCCAGTCATAACAAAATAAGGGTCATGCTACTAAACGCTAGGAGCTTAAACCAAAACTGCACACCCTAGATGCACTTCTATCACTGGAAGATGTAGATGTCTGTGCAGTCACAGAAACCTGTCTTAAGGCCTCAAACAGTACCTCGGCCTTGCAAGGCTTCAATGCCTTCCATACCTTCAGTGCGCAAAATGAATGTGTGAGAACCAAAGGAGGCGGTGTTCCTATTTTTATTAGAGATAAATTCACCTCTCGTCTAGTCAAATTGGACAACTCCATGGAATTACTCCAAGTTCAGGTTACAGTGGGTAAGACCCCCATTCAAGTCATAGGCAGTTATAGATCACCCTCCTTGGGTCATGACATGCATGAATCCTACTTGACCAAACTGGAGACAATCCAAATATTACCAAACACTCTGGTTATGGGGGATTTCAATTATCTCACCATCAACTGGGAAACTTACACAAGCCCTAACTCACTAGCACAAAAAATCCTTGACTTTGTTAACTTAAATGCTCTGGAACAAATTGTTCATACCCTGATAAGAGGAAGAAACATACAAGATCTGGTCCTCAGTAACATGTTAAACAGATGCACTACCACAACTGCTGGACCACCATTAGTTAAATGTCACTAATACCAGAACTCACAATGGGTGAAATCAGGCTAAAAAGTTCACCAAGGCAAACTATACCCTCCTAAGTGAAGGTATAAATGCATTCTGAGCCCCACCCCAGCTGGAAATGATAACTACAATGAAGCTTACACTACAGCCCTGTACAATCACTTGCATAAGTGTATAGACTTGGCTGTACCAGAAAGAATCAAAGCCAGAGCCCCAAGGAAAAACAAGCCACCATGGTGGACATCCAGCATCAACAAACTTTGCAATAAATGCAAAATGTTGCTGTCCAAGAAAACAAAGGCAAGACCCCAACAAAGGAAAAGCACCCTCCTCAACCTCAACAGACAAATAAGACAACTTGTCAAATCCTCTAAGGGCTTCTTTGAGAAAAACTTAGCAAGCACAGCCAAGGATAACTATAAGGCCTTTTACAGCTGTGTACGTAGCCTAAAAGGTAGGGCCCAAGCTTGTGCAGAACTAGTGACCAACGGTATCACACACACACTGACCCCACAGAGATAGAAAACCTGCTAGCAGGTAGGTTTGGTGAAAATTCCACTTCCTTATCTCCTCCAAACCTATCACAAACTTTCCACCAAACTCCCCCCCTACATATCTGAGAAACAGATCATCAAAGCATTGTCCAAGGCAAATAACACAGCCTATATGGGACCTGATGGCATCCCAGGCTGTCTTGCAAAGAGGCTAAAACATGAACAAGCATCACCATTAAGTACCCTTTTGAATCATAGTCTAACCACTGGCTTTGTTCCTGTGGAATGGAGAACAGCAACAGTTATTTACCTCCACAAAGGTGGCCTAGCAACAGACCCAGGTAACTACAGACCCATAAGCTTGACCAGCCTCATCTGTAAGACCATGGAACATATAATTCTGGGCCTCATAAATAAAGATATAAGTGACCTCCAAATCCTGGATCCTACCCAATTTGGCTTTGTCAGGGGCAGATCCTGCTTGTTAAATCTGGTGGACTTTTTCGAAAAGGTTGACCAGGGCCATTGACAAGGGCAAATCTGTGCACACAGCATACCTCAACTTAGCAAAGGCTTTTGGCACAATCCCACACTCAAGCATTACCAATAAACATAGCAAACTGAATGTAACCCCCTTTGTTGTAAGATGGGTTGCTAACTGGCTCACCAACCGGACACACGCTATCAAAGTGGGTGACTCCACATCAACCAGCAGCCCTGTTACCAGTGGAGTGCCACAGGGATCAGTGCTGGACCCCCTACTGTTTGGCATGTACTTCTCAGAAGTTAAGGTCAAAACTAAGGGGTTGTGGCCGAACAAGTTTGCAGACGATTGCCAACTGGGTGCAATTATTGAATCCCAAAATAATGTCAGTATACTCCAGGAGGGTCTTACACAAACCACTGACTGGTGTCTTAGTCACAATCTCAAATTAAATGCAGAGAAATGCATCATTATTCCCTTTGGTACAAACAATGTCCCTTCATCCTTTCATATCAACAACAATACTCTAAGTACCCATGAAGTGGTAAGGGACCTAGGATCACAAGTTGACTGCGACCTTAACTTCGACCACCATGTGTCTACTGTATTAAAGAAGGCTTTCTATGTATCACACTTGATTAGTAAAGGCATCACTTTGAGAGCAAAAGAGGTTATAGCCCCTCCACACTCGGCACTAATCCAGACCATAATTGAGTATAATGCCTCATTTGGAACGTACCTTACAAAGCACCTGCAGGAATTGGAGAGACCTCAGAGGTTTTTACCTAAGAAGATCAAGGGACTCCAGCACATGCCATACACAGAAACTAAAGTCACTCTACTCTCTATCATATAAACTTCTTAGGGGAAACGTATGTCTGGCTTACAGAGCAATCTCAGACCCAAACCTAATGAACTTGCTGCATATTCATAAATCAGACAGGACTAGGACTACCCATTCCAGGGACCTAAATATAGCCTGAGACTTAAATAGGACATGCTGGGGGGACAGGTTTATCTTCCAGCAACTGACACATCTTTGGAATATGCTACCTATTCATGTGAAACAGAGCACTTCTATGACGCTGTTCAAGAGGAACCTGGATGAGTACCATAAATTCTTATGAGGAATAGTGCCCACAACCCTCCTGAACATGGGCAACCATTACTAAATGCAATCTTGGGTATTAACTAAGATTTTTATGGTATTATATTGGGATGAAACAGCTAGACTTTAAATTACCTCTGGGCCAATGGCCTAATAATCTCCTATAATTCTATAATCCTATAAGATGTACATGTTATCAGGGGATGCAATTGGGTTGGGTTCAGAGGCTAGGCTTATAAAGGCCCTGGTAGTCATTAACCTAGTATATACCTATGATCCTATGAACAAGGAAGCTGTTTCCATCATGTAGTACACACATACACACACACACTGTTCCAGAATGGAACTACAGTCTATCTATGTAGGTATGCTATACAAGCCAGTACTCAATGTATGTGTCACAGGAGTACTCATAGCACAACGTGCCCCAAATAACTATTTCACTGCCTTGCATTCACAGCTTGTGATGATATCTCATTGTCCAGCATAAAAATGGATAACAATACCTAGATACAATGGTGTTTATGTAACATCAGTACATTCATAAAATGCTGCTGCTTCCAGGAATTGAACATCAAGCTATGTGAGTCTACTGACTAAGGACATGTGGATCAACCACAAGCACCACAATGGAAGTCCTAATACTACTGTGATACTCCACCTATGCTAACTTATTACATCAGCTGTATGTATGGTAAATAATCTCTGAGATACAGAGATGCCGGAAGCTGTTGAAGACGGGGGGGGGGGGCAAGAGGGGCACTTAGTTATCTAAAAAAGGCAATTTTTAAAACTATTTACTATCACAACATAGGTTCACTTGGAGGACATTTTAAGCTTAGCCAATTTCCCTTTTGGTGCTTGAATTAACATTTCCTAATTGGTCTTTCCCATCCCATGACTGATAATTGTATATTAGCCCTAGTGAGAATAAATGTGATCATAATGTAGATAATTTGAGGGGACTCATGTAAGGGATCCAGCATTTAGGAACTGCCTCTATCCATTAGTGACATGAGAGGCAATCCTGGAGTACATTTTCTATTACCCATCCTTAGATCCAAGTTGCATTTGAATATGGACAGGAATGAGCTTTGTTTTGTTTGAATGGATAGTTTGTTCTGGAACAGTGGTAGCCTCTGTGATATATATCCATCTCTCCACAGCATTCAGTTTAGATACCTGGACTGAGTATCTCTGATGCCATTTGACTTGCTGATGTTCAGTAGGTCTATCTGTATTAGGCCAGAGGATGCCTTGTTTGACAGACATGTTACCTCTAAGCACTCTGTAGGATACTGAGTATAGTGATAAATCTTTGAGGTGCTCCATGCAAGACCTATTGTTTAGGACTTGTATCCCTTTAGTAAGATATTTCTGTGGGTATTCAAATTGTTGCATGGGTCTGGACAGATGTATGCCAAAGTGGGCATTATACAAAATGATTGACCTAATGAGGGCTTTGTGAAGGGGGACATCTCTAGATCTAGTCAATATCAATTTGTTTATAAGCTGTGCAATATAGAAAGACTTTCTTATGACTCTGGGCACATGTTGGTCAAAAGTTAGGTCACTGTACACACAAGTTCCCAAATGCCAAACAACTGGGTCATTTCTCAGGGGGCATTGTCAAATTAGCAGTTTCTTGGAGTAGATGACTTCCCAAAGTACACGATAATGTATTTCTTGGAGTTTAGTTTCAATTCATGATTCTGGCACCAGTTAGTGCTTGGGACAAACCTTCCTGCATGATGGCTAAGTCATTTGGGGATTCAATAACTGCCCCTAACTTGCAGTCATCTCAAACTTAGTCGGCCAAAGCCCTTTGGCATTTCTTTTTACTTTTGAGATGTATATGCCAAACAGAAAAAGACTCAGCACCGAACCCTGGGGGACTCCATTGGTGACTGATCTCTTCCCCTATTTTGATCACCTGCATCCTGTGAGCAAGCATACATGTATGCATTCTTTGACTCACCTTCCTGATTGTATTAACCTGATTGTGTTAAATTATATTCCTTGTATAATACAATCCCACTTGTTAGAATGTATTTTAAATTTGTAGTTTGGAACATTCTTCTAGTAAGCAATGAAACAAAATGTATGAACCAATAATGACAAAACTACCCATTTCAGAAAATTTCAACCATAAAAGGCCACTCAAACTTCTGTCATTACAATCCACCAGTATCAGTAAATATGCAAAATCTCTGCAGAAGTAAATCATCTAAATAATTCCACATTAAAGGGATCTGTAACTAGTGAAAGGGTTGCTGCTAGCAAACAACTTTATATTTCATTGTTTCATCTACAAATAAAGTGCCTGTTGCCCTTGAAGAATAAATTGCCTATGCTACATTAAAAAAAAGATAAGCTAGTAATTTTGCAATAGGGAATGGGTGGCAAACTGATAACAGCAACATAGTTACCTAGTAACTCCTCCAAAGGAGGACATTCATAGAATTGCAGCATCCACTCCCTTTAAAGTACAACCCAGTACAGTATCAGTGATCCATCTGCATACTTTGGGAGTACAACCCACAGCCTTCTGCATCAAAAGCAAGTATACTACCTGCTGTGCTACTAAAAATAAACACTACTTGGCATAAGTAGCACCAAAGTTGTCTTTCCCTGAAGCTCTCAGCTCCTTGTAAAATCAACTTGACACTCAACTAAATATCTCAACTTGGCAGCACAAGAAATCTAGAAAAAGACAAAATGTATTTGGGGGGGGGGGCAAAGGCCCAAAACCAGGGACACATTTTAAATATTGCTTTTATAATCTTAGACAGTTGCTAAAATAAAGTGTTTTGTGTTGCCATGTGTTTCCTGAAAGATAGGAAGACTGAAACTTAAAGGGCTATCATTCTTTGGTGAATTCAGTTCTCACTGAATTGCCAGAAAACCACTAATTTTAAGAGAAACAGACCAAAAGTATGAGCCAAATATTCTGTAAAAATCTGTACAGTTGAGAGCTATGGACTCAACTCCCTGGATCACAAGTGGTGGTATCAGTATAGAATTCAGGCTCTTGTTTGAGCCTGAGTAAGACTAACCACCAGGTATACTTAACTGGGCCATTTTATACACACTCACACACACACACACACACACACACACACACACACACACACGGGAGCAGAATAACTCTTGCAAATAAATGAACAAAGCTCTCCTTACCGGAATGACTCTGGCAGCACCAACAGAACAGTGGCAGCATAAGTCCTGTAACACAGAGCAATAAGAGAACAAGAACAGCTAGTTTAACTTCTGCGAGTGAATCCACATTAGTGTGAAAACTCCACTTCATTATTTTTTTCCGACAGGTCTTGCAGCAGTAAAAGTAGGGGTGCTCCCCCTCCCCCTGGCTTTATGATTCCAGCACCCATGCTGAGATAAAAGGGATGGTGGAACCTTCTCACACTGTAAATGTACACATTATAACTGTGGTAGAGGCCATTCATGTATAAAAGTTTAAGATCCAACAATGGTAACAAACACCAAATGTGGATGTTGAACACATGAGCATTTGACAACAAAAAATACATTATATTGTACATGATGAATGCACCATGGTATTAGTGTCACTACGATTGTGAGATATGTCGGTATCTAAAGGTATTGCATCATGCTATTTATGCATGGGATATAATTGCTCAACTAAGTAAACTGACAGCATTTTGTCTCATTCCCTTGTGCCAGAGGATAACACTTCCTATGTATGTTATGTAAGGAAAATATAATCACATCATCATTACTCTGGATAAAAGCAGTGCTATGTGACAAATTATCATAGCTTTGTGATAGAGGGATCACCATGTATACCGCAAATTTGTTTGCAACAGTGTTAGAGACATGGACAGTCACAATAAGACTGACGCAATGTAGTCTGAACAGTACTGGCTAGATTTGAGCTAACTACTCAAGATCACAAGCTAAAGATTAATGCCTGGATCACAAGTGACACTCAACATGCTGAGGTACAACCGGGACAGTGCACAGTTAAATGAATGATATCAACACTGTTCATAATCTGAATGCTTATGCTAATACGTGGTTAAAGTGCACAATAACACTATACAGCTACACATCATGTATGTATTTAAAGAATAGTGTATATACAAAGCATGAGCGTAAAAGACAACTCACAGCTGCCCTCAAACATCCTACATATGTAGTTAAACAACGCACAAAGGGCAGTATCAAAGTCATGCAACAGAGGAGAGTTTGCACTCCAAATGTGAGTTATTGTTGTTATGTTAGCATTATGTAATCATTGTGTGGCCAAAAAGTTATTTTCTCTGTGGATACTAAGACTTGCTAGTATAACAGTGTGCCACTGTAAATCCATCTCATAAGTAGAACTATACATAAGGATTGTTGTGAGATGGCCAATGTCATATGACAATAAATAAAAGTCATGCTATTTAAGCAGTGACAGACTTGGACCACCTATCTATCCTCTTACAGCATCTATACAGCACATTATAGCAGCCAGCACCACAGGACAACACTGAGTACAAGTAAGACATACAGTATCTATGAAGGGATGACATCAGCAGTGTATTGCCAAGGAGATGTGTCTGCTAAAATGACTTTTACAGAAATCTGAGGTTGTAAAAGTTCCCACTACAAATGTGTGCAAAACAAACCTATATTCATTTGCAGTCACAGTTGAAGTTAAGCATGCTGTATTCAAATTTCCCACCTATCTATTTACACATTCCAGAGAATATTGTAAGAAATGAGAACATCACAGAAGTCTGACATTCAAATATCTTAAGTTCACTTTCAAAAACATGTACTCATCAGTGTGTTGAATCACGGGTGTAGGCAGACAATATAATGCAATTGTGTGCTGTTATTGAAGTTACACAAATCACCTGTCATTTGAAGAATGGAAACATTCTTATTGTACCCCTCTTAAAAATTATTGCATCTCTTTCTCTCTAAGACATTAAATGGCTATTTTCCATCCCATGACACTGTTATCTGAAGCATTCATTTGCAAATTTTTTGACATATTGTTGCTTAAAAACAATGTTTTCTTTAAGTAATGTATAGAAATTTGTAATCACTACAGTAAAATCAGTATGCATAGCTACACCCTTGTGTTGCAAAGAAGTTGTGGATGTGAAAGCCGGGATTAGGGGATGGTGGCATCATGTAGCTGTTTAAAATGTTTATCCAAAGTATAAACTGGCTGAGCACAAGCTCACCTAACTGTAAACACCCCCACTCAGACACACACACACACATGCACACACACACACACACACACACACACACACACATATTTATTTTGCTGAATATTGTACCTCCTACCTGTCTACTTACACAATATAGAAAGTACAGCACTAGTTGCAAGGACCACAGAAGAAGTCTGATCCATAAGGGTACAGAGTGCACTTTTGTTAGGATGACCTCATCAGTGTATTTCATATAGGATGGTTTAGTAAAATGTAGGATAAGGGAGCTGTGTGCACATTAAAATACATTAGCTTTAAGGGTTGTGGATTCAGCACCAAGCACCACACACAGAAATTCCCCATGTGGAGAATCAACCCTCCTATCTACTTGTATAATACAGAAAGCACTGTATAATTTGCAAGTGCCATAGGAAACATCTGCTGCCTAAGGCTAGAGTGCACTTTTGTCAGGATGACCTCATCAGTGCATTCCATAGAGGATGTTTCAGTAAGATAAGGGAGCTGTGTGCACATTTAAAAACATTCTCTTGAGGGGAAGTGGATACATAACCATGTATTATGGATACACACACACACACACACACACACACACATACATACACAAGTTTCCTATGTTGAGCATTGGACCTCCTACCTATCTAGTTACACAATGTAGATAGCATTTTGTTAGTCAAAAGTACCACAGAAGAAGTCTAACTTTGAAAGGCAGAGAGTGTAATTTTGTCAAGATGATCTCATCAGTGTGTTTCATAGAAACTGTTTCATCAAAAAGTGGGCAAAGTGAGCTGTGTAAACATTCTCCTCAGGGAAAGTGGACACAGCAGCAAGTGTTACACACAGTGTCATACACACTCTGCGATGTTGGGCATCAAACCTCCTTCCTATCTAGGTATACAATCTAGACAGCACTACATTAATTTCAAGAGACACAGGAAAAGTCAGACTCTGAAGTGTAGAGAGTGCACTTTTGTCAGGATGACCTCATCAGAGTGTTTCATACAAGATATTAAATCAAAAGGTGGGACAAGGTAGCTATGTAAACAATTCAAAGTATTCTTCTCATGGGAAGTGGACACAGCACCAAGGTTACACACAGTCTCACATGCAAACACAACCCTTCTATGTAGGGCATCAAAGCTCCTGCCTATCTAGTTACACAGTCTAAAGAGCACTGCATTAATTGCAAGTGCCACTGGTAGAATCTGACTCTTAAGGGTAGAGAGTGAACTTTTGTCATGATGACATCATCAATGTGTTCCATAAAGGATGGTTCATCCAAAACTGAGATAAGGGAGCTGTGTAAACAGTTAACTGTATTCTTCTAAGGGGAAGTGGAAACAGCACTATTATACACACACTCTCTGTCTCTCTCTCTCACACACACACACACACACACACACACACACACACACACACACACACACACACCTCTTCCATGTTGGGCATCAAATCTCATTCATATCTAGTTACCTATTCTAGAGATCACTGTATTAGTTACAAGAACCATGGCAGAAGACTGACATTAACACTGTGAAATAGGACATCTGAATTTTTTTAAATCCACTATTTGGAATAGATGGTACTGTGGATTACAGGTTGTACAACAAATGCACATGTTTACACAGTACAATGTAACATTGCTATGATTATCACATGTAATGACATACTTCTCTACTAAAATCTAGATACTTTCCATCATGTTACTGTGATGGACATTGGCATGTTTCTCATTATGAGATGACATAGACATTTGTTGTTGTACACTGGATTATCAATCAAACTTTCCTGTAACTTCATGTTGGGATGATTACATGCATGCACTGTGTCATACTTGCACTATGTGCATTGCCATGACAAACATACAAGGCATACACTGGATGGTGCACTGCAGAATAACAGTGAAGGGTTATGTGAGAATAGGTTAACCCAACATGTAACACAGTTGCATTTTAACAATGCACAGCAGATATATTTCAAATGACTGAATTAATTGGGTCAATATCATTCTGAAATCAAAATAACCTGTTGACAAAAGTAACAGAGATATACAAATGTTGTGCAGCCTAAAACAAGAATTAATTGATTTATCTTTTTTATTTTTTTCACTCATTGAGTGCAACACCGATAAGCTGAATTGCTTTGCTGAATTCAAAGTGTTAGCACAAGCGTAATAATACCTTGAAGATTTTAACTTAGAATAGGAATTAGCAGTAGTCTATGTTGTTCTGTGCCATCTTTTTGCACAAGGATCTGTACAAGAAAGTGTTCACAATCGGTATCAGGCACATTATTTTTGCAGTTGGATGATGATGTGTTTGGGAAAGGTGTAGCCAACATTTACATCCACTGGAGTCAAACAACACCCTGAAACATTTTTTCATCTATATGTAATCAAACCTTTACAACCTTCACAGAAAATAATTTTTATACCTGAGTATTACCTAAGCACACAATGTTGGAAGTCATACTTCTGATAGTTAACATTTGACACCACATTTCAGCAAACATGAATGTATGTATTCAACCTCATTACCCTGTTGAGCACTGTAATCTGTACATCCACCTCTTCAGCTTGTTGAAAAGTATAGTAAACTGACTAAGCATAGTTTAGCACAGCAGCATGAAGCACAACAGATTAATGTGGACAAAGACAATAAAATCACAAGATTTTGCTTAAGCTGTGTACTTTAATTTAGCCTTAATTGCAGTTGTTGCCCAGCATCAGACATTGCGCTATTGCAGAGGTGGAATATTAATGATACAGTAGAGAGAGGATACATTAACAGGGTGAGACAGAGGCAGGGACAAAGTAGATTTTGTCAAAAGAAGAATAATGGTTGTTCATAATATGAAGCCAACATGTACACATAAAATAGGGTATCAAAGACAGTCAGTAACACCTAGCTAATGGCTGGATTAGAAACACTGAAATTATATAGCATTGTGCTTTGCAATGTGTGATGCTCAACCTATTAATACAGGTTTCAATGTCCAACAATGGAATGCCATTAAACTTAATGGCATGGATTTTACTCCTTGCAGTCTGGAAGGAGAAAGATGATAAATGTTGACATATTGTGATGTTGGAGCTTACACAATGTTAAAATATTATTGTTCCAGCTGCGAATTGAACTCATTGGATAAAGCAGGCAAATGAGGAAACTTAATTTATTAACCGTTATTGCCACAGTAAAACTACATTTCCAGCATCAAAATTAGACATATACTAATTTTAGAATGAATGAACATACACTTGAGAGAGGCCTGTATGTGTTTGGTTTTCATAACCCTCATCTGTACAGATTTTTGAAAAATGTCCAGATTTGTGCCTCATATTTGTGGTCTGTTCTTTATACATTTGTGGCTTTCTGGTAAATTATTGAATAGTGAAGTCACTAAATAATGCTAAATAAAGACAAACATTTGAGTTACAGACTTTATATCCTTCAGAAAATATGTACTAATGCAAAACCTTTTATTCTAACAACTTTCTAGGCTTATAGGAACAATATTTAAATTCTGACCTTATTTTTGAGCCTTTGCTCCACCATTCTTTTTGGCTTTGTCCATTTTTATTTACTAAGAAGTTGAGAGGTATGGTGGTTTTAATTAGCTCTGTGAATGCATTCCTATGCAAAAGTCAATATTTCTGTTTGTAAATATATTTCACATGCATGCAGTTGAATGTGCTGATTAATTCAAATAGGTTTGTGTTATATATATAACTGTTCTGAATACATAGTTGGGATATGTGATCTGCCCTGGCAGTTATAGCAAAATTATTTTGCCCATCATACATATGCAAGTGAATTTTATATTAAATACCGTCATTGTCATGTATAGGATATTGGACACACATTAGCTTGAGGTTATATGTGAAACATTAATGATACATGCTAAATAAAAAAGTTTATTTATGCAAGAATACAAGCAAGAAACAGGTTTAACATTATCATGTATCATTAGTGTTACAGTCTTAATCAAACTGTTGTGAGAAATGGGCTTCTTTCAACTTTGTAAAAGTATCCGGTAGCTGGATTTGAACCCTTCATTAGCAGCATTCTTTATCTAAGCTCACTGCACTTATACCTTCTGCCACAGCAATAGGCACATGACCAGAGGATTTTTTACTCAATACTGTCCAGAAATACAACATTGTCAGGATTGTTTTTGCTATATAGGCAGTCTAAACCAATTTTTCACTTTTTTTTCCTTAGAAAGTGAACACTTTTTGCACACTGTTGAGCAGATAGCAAATGAAAAAGACATTAGAAAAATAAATATTTAATAGAGAAAATCTGATAGCAAATTAAATGCAATGAATGGGTATATGCAGCAATGATCAGAGCAAGAAGTGCATTCACGTGACACATTAATCCTTCTCACTTGTCATTGCACATCAGCAATGTACTTTATGCAACACATTATCAGACTTGTAGTAAATGACAAATAATGTGAAAGTGGAAAGACAAGAGTTCACAGGGTGTTCCAATAAGGACAAGAGTTCCTTTTTAAACAATGACACAATGGTATCACAAAACGTGATTAAATAAGTATTCAGATCACCCTTTGTAAAATTACCATTTAAGTGGATTTGAACCACACATCAGATGTCCTTTTCCTCTAAGCTCACTACATTTGCACATTGTTCCAGAGGAAATGTTATCTGACTGGTGCATTTTCTTCCCTGACTACTATCCAGAGTGCCAACAGCTGTGCAATGCACCAGGCTGGTTTGCGCTACATAAGGCAGCCTGAACTAATTTCTTCACTTTTTTTTTAATCCATGAAATTACATTTTGCAGTGCCAAGCAGAGTGTAAATTCAGAAGGAAATATTCAATAAAAGCATTCAAACAACTTTTTGAGAATATTAACTTGAAGGCACATGGGATGAATCACAATGTATATGCAACAACAAGCACAGCTAGTACTGCATTATGCTGATACATTCAACCATCTCAGGTCTTATTGCCACATCGCTACCATCATGTATGGGTTACAAAATCAGGATTTAGCTAATACCATAGGAATGGAGAAGGACACAGGAAACAGCAGAAACACTTTTATTGTTCACGCAGCACACACAGTTGAGATTGACATAATTTCAAATGACTTATCTATTTGTCTTTCAGTTTTAGTCAACACAGACCTTACTTGAATTTTCCACATAAGCACATTCAAACAACAAAATGAGTGTCAAGATTTAGTATAAACTGGTAATAGGTTTTGATCCCTGCATCACCTTTACTGTATATTTAAGCTCAATACCTTTACACAATATGCCACAGAGACAAGAGCGTGACAACTTTCATTTGTTCATTTATTACTGTTTAGACTACTGAGGAAAGCACAATAATGCCAGATTTCATTATACTATTGATGGCAGTCCAATCAAATTTGTCGGTTTTCACCTTGGACAGTAAAATACAGTTCAGTGCTATCGACCACTGCCAGTCAATGCAGTACAATGCCAAATGGTGCACAAATGATACAAGGAAAAAAATAAAAGTAGAGTGAATACTTTAAATGCAGATTTCACATGTTTAAGCAACTTTATTACCTTGCAACAAGGATCTGGATGGATTTGAATTCTCAAAAAAGGATATTGAAAACAGTCATTTTTAAGAGAAATCCCCATAGTTGCCACTGAGAAATGCATATATTAGAAAGAAGAAAAACCGTTTAGATGTAGTGATAATGTGACATTGTATTAAGTTGCATGTTAAATGTTTGGATGCTTGGGATATTAGTGACAGTCAGGATAACCATGGACTCACACTAAATTAAACAAAGATTTCAAACACTGTAGGTATATCCCTTTCTATCTGTATGGTGCCTCATTCCCTTATGTATGATTTCTTAATAGCAAGTCTATTTCAGTTTTATTGCATATGTTATCTTCATCAGTGGTTAAAGTACCCTATTAAATATGAACAGCATTTCTTACTAAGGGTCAGTAAGTGTGGTCATTAAAGTCAACATATGAATGTTAGGAATGTCACTCTCCTAAATCACTCAATGTACTTTCATACTTTTTTTAGTAAGTCTCTTCTCACTGACATACCCTCAGTAGGTATACATCAAAGAGAAGAGAGTGTGAAAGGTGTTTGTTCCTGCAGTCAAAATAATCATACACATCTGCAAGTCATTAACAGGAACACTTCTCGATGCTTGCCCTTGTGATGCCCATGCACTGGCCAGCAATCAAGGACCCTCAATACTCACCACTAACACCAGTGATTGGTGTCCACATAGAGAAAGGATAATAAATACACACACAGTAAAGGACAATTTCCCTTAAGAGCACACAGAGATCACAGTCAGTTTAGGGTTGGATTCTCCCTTTCTCTCCAGGCCCCCAATAAGACTCCCCACCGGCACAGCTATAGGGTCCAGATCTCAGCCTAGTGGGCAAGCTCCCTCTCTGTCCAACCAGTGCTTCATGTCCTTGCCCAAATGGCTGACACACATGCACACACTTTGAGATGAGTTATATACAACCACACAGACACTCCTGGGGAAGGCTGGCACAGGTTCTCCAGCTGTGCACCTTTTACCCAGACTATACAGCAGAAATCACTGCCACCACCCAGCTAATGATTATCAGCTACTCAAAGTCCCTTATGAAAAGGGTGTCCAATTATTACTGTGCAATATTATTATCCAAATGGTAAGTGCAACCTAACAGTCAAGACTTATTTGGAGTGACTTGATACAGTATCACTATATACATGCAATGTACTCTTCGAGCTTAACTTATCTCTACACAAAAGAGCCACAGTTGAAAGGTTTAAAAAATATTTAATAATAAATAATAAAAACACAACACAATACATCTTACTACACAGTGCTAGTCAAGAGTTCAGAGTTCACAGAGAAATACTTAAAATACTAACGTAGAAAAGTTGTAACATCAACACAGAAAAACACTTACCCCTGGATTCTCAAAAGCTTGCATGGAGTGCATGATTAGTGTAAGAGGAAATGTTGCTAATATGGCAGCCGAGTGATCCATGTACGTGCTCGTTTCACGTGCGTGAGCGCTGTAGCACTAGTGCTGCACAATCTCAGCCCCCATATGCAAATCACCCCATTTGCAGGTGAAAACCATGCAAATGAGGTAAATCTGCCATCCAGGAAGCAGGAATCAGAGTGTGCAGGACAAGCATAATATGCAGAAATGTACTCAGTTGGTAACCGAGTACAGTACTGCAAACTCCAAAACGGAGATATGACAGCTCCAAATAAAGGCTGCATATCATTGAGGTAGCATGCCAATGGCCAAGTATAAGGCCATTGGCATTGCAAACAATGCCAAATGTACAAAATACAACTTTTATGATATGTCCGCCAATCACAGCTGGTGAACCATAGGGCAGTGGCGCGCAAATGGGATCGGTGGGGAAATAAGAAAATAAACCTAAAAAAGCAGTCTAACTAAAATCAGTATTCTGCCATGCAAGTCAATGTCAGGCAAAAGACAACTGGCCAGTAAGCAGTGGTTGCTAAGGGGGGGGGGCACAGCATGATACATGGGACCTGACAATATCCCAGGCTGCGTTCTACTTGAACTACAGAAAGAACTGGCACCTCACCTAAGTACCATGTTCAATCATAGCCTCACCTCAGGCTTTGTGCCCACTGAATGGCACACCATGACAGTTATCCCACTCCACAAAGGGGGAGCCATGACAGACCCCAGGAACTACCGCCCCATTAGCCTGATGAGCCTGGTCTGCAAGGCCATGGAACGTATCATCATGGAACTCATAAACAAAGACATTGTTAATCTCCAAACTCTGGACCCCACCCAGTTCGGGTTTGTAAAAGGCAGATCATGTCTCCTAAACCTGATAGACTTCTTTGAAGCAGTCACCAAAGCCATAGATGAGGGTAAGATGGTTCACACAGCGTATCTAGATCTCACCAAGGATTTCAACACCATCCCCCACTCTGGAATTATAGATAAACTCACTAAACTAGGTATAAATCCCTATGTCACAAGATGGATTGCCAACTGGCTCACGGACAGAACCCACACTGTGAAAGTAGCAGACTACAAATCTGACTTCAGACCAGTGACAAGTGGAGTACCACAAGGTTCAATCCTGAGTCCTGTCCTGTTTGGTATCTACTTCTCTGAAGTACAGGCTAACACAGAAGGTCTTTGGCTAATGAAGTTTGCAGATGACTGCAAACTGAGAACCATAATCGAAACTCCTAACGATGTGGACATCCTACAAAAGGACCTCACTGAGACAGATGCCTGTTGTCAAAGCCGTGGCCTGAAGCTCAATGCCAAAAAGTGCATTGTCAATCCCTTTCGTAAAAACTCCGTACCCATGAACTACCGCATAGGTGGTAGTCTACTTAACACTGAAAGTGTGATAAGAGACCTTGGGACACAGGTGGACAGTAGTCTCTCCTTTGATAATCACATCTCCACAGTGGTCAGGAAATCCTTCTACATACCACACCTCATCACAAAAGGTTTCTCATCCAGAAAAAAAAGGTCATTGTTCCCCTCTACTCATCACTCATTAGACCCATTATAGAGTACAGCGCCCCTTTTGGTATGTACCACACAAGACATCTACAACAACTGAAGAGGCCACAGAAATACCTCACAAAGAGGATTACTGGCCTCAACCAGGTGCCCTACGCAGCCTGTCTCAAAAAACTCCAGCTTTACTCCGTCACATATCGCCTACTCAGAGGCGATCTCTGCCTAGCATACAAAGATATGTCAAACCCTGAGCTGTTGGACATGCTCCACTTAAAGAAATCCCAATCCCTCCGAGCTACATGCTGTTGAGACCTAAACCTTGTCACCATAATAAACAGAACATGCTGGAGAGATAGATTCCTATCCCAGAGACTTCCCATACTCTGGAACAGACTACCTCTCTATGTCAAACAGAGCTCCTCATTAGCACTCTTCAAGAAAAATCTTGATGATTGGATGGGAAATAGTAAATTTAGCCCAGGGATCACTTCTGTGGCTCTGCTCAACAGGGGCACAGGAAAATAATTTTCTTGGGTGGCGAAAGCCAGGGTACCTTTTTGGCTAGGCTTATATAGATCCAAGGGCCAATAGCCTAGTACCTACCTGTGAACCTATGATCCTATGTAACTATGCATTAGCAGGTAATTCTATGCAAATGAGGGGAAGGATAGTGAATCCTGGTTTTCCCCAGCATGTGAGGCAGGTCCCAACAGTGTATGAGTATGAATAGCTGAGTGCAAGACTAGGAGGTATGTGACATCACGTGTGGGAGTGTCAGGCATACTGTCAGCGGATTGGAGTCCTGTGGCTCGGGGTTGCATCCAGCTTAGCACAGCTAAGCTAGGGGGTGTGTCTAAACCTGCCTAGCACTCTTTATAAATCCTAAGCGGGTGTGTGCACCATACACCAGGTTTTACAGGAAGAAAAAAGAAGTTAAACCAAGAAATAGCAGCAGTGTGCACATATGAGCACTCTGTTTACACGGTGCACACACGGGCTTAAACATGAAGGCAATGAGAAGGGAAACAGCAGTAGGAAGGTATTCAAGGAGAACTAGCTTAGCTGGCAGGTGAAATATACCAGAATCAGCCAATTACAAATGCAGCAGACCAGCCCAGCCCAGCCCAGAACACTACTATAAACCCAAGCAAACACCTTCCCCTCAGGTTTTTCCCACACTCTACACCACCGGTGTATACAAGCGGGGAAATTTTAACAAACAAGCCTACAAAATAAGAAGGGCTGCAGCAGGCAACATAGAACAACATGTGCAAGAGGCTGAGAGTGGTGAGGATGTGAATGCTGCAGAACAACTCACAGTGAGGAGACGGAGAAAAGAGTACAGACCCAGGGTAATCTACCAGGGGCTACATGAGCTGGAGATAGTGGAGCACTATAGGGTGAATAGAGATCTCCTACAGCAAATTGTTGAGCTGTGCCGGCCACACCTGACACACCAAACTGACCGAAGGAAACCCATCCCAGTGGACACCAAGGTATGTGTAGGCCTAGGTATACTAGACACAGGTACCTCCCAAAACACAACTGGGGATATCATGGGGATCTCACAGGCATCAGCATCCAGAGTATTCCACCAGTTCCTGGATGCCATGTCAGCACATGCCAGTGAGCATGTATATTTCCTCAACATCCATGAGGTGTTGACCAGCAATATGCGTTTCTTCCACCAAATAGCAGAATACCCTGGGGTAGTGGGTGCTATAGACTGTACGCACATATGCATCAAAGCACCACCCAGTGAGAAGGGTAGGGCTTACATCAACCACAGGGGCATCCCCTCCATCAACTGCCAGGTTGTCTGTGATGCCCAGGGCATTATACTGAATGTGTGTGCTGGCTGCCCTAGAAGCTATGTCGATTCACACATATGGCATCTGATGCAGCTGTACCAGAGATTTGCCAATGTGGACATCCCCTATGGGGGTTGCTGGGTACCCACTGGTGCCATGGCTGATGACACCCATAAGAAATGCACACACACCTGAACAACAATGCCATAATGAGGCACACACACAGGACAGACATATAACAGAGCGTGTGTTTGGGATGCTCAGGTCACGGTTCTGGTGTCTGGACACATCTGATGAAGCCTTGCAGTATTCACCAGCTACATGTACTCAAATTGTTATGGTATGTGCTATGCTACACGACATGATCCTGTGGAAACAGCTGCAGCAGGAACAGCATGGGGCAGGGCCACACAGCCACCACCAATGCCAAGGCCTGCACAGGCACAGAGCGACCCAGGGGAGGAACAGCCTGAGCCTGCCCAAGTAGGCAGAAGGAGGCATGCCCAGTATGCCCTGGCCTTGGCAAAGAGGCAATGCATAGCATATCCACTGACATAGAAGGGACCCAGGGAATGACATCTCTCTCTGACTCACACATACAGTAAAAGGGATGCCAAATATAACACTACCTGTGCTCAACCATGTATAGGGAGTGTACTATGTGCATCCGACATAGGCAGCCCTTCAGCACCATCCGGCAGTCTGGCACACCCTCAAGGTAAGTCAATCAACTTACCAATTGCCAAATGGAGTAGAATGTGTTGTTACCTGTAGCTATGGTATGGATTTCAGCATGCAAGGGAATTGTGTGGCTGAATGTTATGGCAGCAGACACTAGACACCCATAGTGGCACCATGACATCTGCAACACATACTGGAGACATCATAGTAGCCAGTACTACACAGGGTGACAAAACCCACGGCAGGAATGTGCTGTGCGACATGTGTGTCCGTATGACTCACCCATGCCAGTCTGGACAGTTCATATACCCAACAACAGTCCCAGCCAGCAGGACAGGTGTAGACAAACCCAAACAGAGCCTGTGGCATGGCCCCAGAATGATGGCTATGGTTAAGCCCCCCAGGCCTAGACAGACAGACCACAGCATGGCAGGCTGTGGGATGTTAGCTCTGAAGAGTAGGAAGGAAGACAATAATATGTAGGGCAATCAAAGCCATGATCTGTAGTACACTGGTATGCCTCTAGACAGCATGATAGTTAGCAATACAGAATGAAATGGAGTATCCAACATACCAGTACAGTCATAGCGAATGTGTACATGTTTCACGTGTCCCCCCATCCTACATAGTAATGTAATAACAGTCAGGTGTGCCCACTCACTCCTGTGTAGAAACATAGAAATAGTCAGGTGTGCCCTCCCAATCCTACATAGTAATGTAATAACTGTCAGGTGTGCCCCCCCAACCCTATGTAGAAATGTAGAAATATTCAGGTGTGCCCCCCCATCCTAGATAGTAATGTAATAACTGTCAGTTGTGCCCCCCCAACTCTATGTAGAAATGTAGAAATATGCAGGTGTGACCCCCATCCAACATAGTAATGTAACAACAGTCAGGTGTGCCCCCCACTCCTGTGCAGAAATGTAGAAATAGTCAGGTGTGCCCCTCCATCCCACATAGTAATGTAATAACTGTCAGGTGTGCCCCCCCAACTCTATGTAGAAATGTAGAAATATGCAGGTGTGACCCCCATCCAACATAGTAATGTAGAAACAGTCAGGTGTGCCCCCCCTGCTGTGCAGAAATGTATTAACAGTCAAAGTCAAATGATCAATGGATACCCAGCAGAGACAGCATGTTACCTGTAGGTGTACAACACAAAGGTCAGCACTGCAGTACACACTACCTGGACACGATCCACAGATTCAATACAGACGGCCATACTGGGCATGCTCACACACTTAGAGAAATGAAGGCAATGTCAGTCTACAACATACTGCAAGGTCATACTGGGCATGCTCACACACTAAAACACATGAAGGCCATGACTGCAAACACCAGTGGACCTGACATATCTGGCAGTAGCAGTTGTTTGAGCAGACACTCATCAATATGCACCACTCATGCCTTGCACACACAGTGGATAGGAATACAGACATATATGTCAGGACAACACACTATAATATGCCAAAGGTAGACGTACATAGATGTGTGGAAGAGGGTCACTGTGACAGGGAGCCATCGAGGCCTGTCCCACCAAGCACACAGCCAAATGGTCCCAAACACATGACGTGCAGATGTCATTCACTGTAGATACTAGCCGACAGTATCTGTCAGCATTACAGACTATGTGGTACACGTGCCAGCTGTGCAACATGACTGTACAAGGAAGTAGTCATCTAGCAGCTGTATACACGTACCTGTGACATATGACCCCTTGTGTGCCCACATGTGGTGTGTCAACCCGTACATGAATGGGTTATGGCCCATGCACACACCGCCCTCCCCATAGCCCTACTATGACAAGCCTGCTGAGGTAATCCAAAGTGAAATGCACCTTTGGGAGAGTTAAAGCCCAGTAATCTTTGTGGTGCATCCCATTACTGTGTACTGCTGTAGTGTGATAAACTAGTTAGGTAGGAGTTCTAACCCCAGAACTGGAAACTGTGTGTGTGGTTGTGTGCATCTCTGACTCTGTCGAGGGCAATGTTTTTTAGGGTACTCACAATTCATATACTCAATTTTGTTAAGGTTGTTGATGTCACCCACCTAGAACTACACCTCTGGGAAGATTGTTGCTTAGTAATCTCCATAGCGCATCCTACAACTGTTTACTGCTGTAGTGTGCTAAAATAGTTAGGTAGGTGTTCTAACCCCAGACTTGACAACTGTGAGTGTGTGTCTGTCTGTTGCTGAATGTGTAGAGAGCAATGGTTTTTAGGGTACTCACACCCCTTACTATTTATATACTCAACTTAGGCAAGGCTGCTGATGTCACCCACCTAGAAATACACCTCTGGGAAAATCATTGCCAAGTAATCCCTGTAGCATGTCCTGTAACTGCGTACTGTTATAGTATGATAAAGTAGTTCGGTAGGTGTTCTAACCCCAGACTTGACAACTGTTTGCATGCATGTATGTCCATCTCTGACTGTATAGAGAGCAATGCTATTTAGGGTACTCACACTACTCATAAGTCATATACTCAACTTTGGCAAGGCTGCTGATGGCATCCACCTAGAACTACACCTCTGGGAAAGTTACTGCCTAGCAATCTCTGTAGCATGTCCTATAACTGTGTACTACTGTAGTATGATAAAATAGGTAGGTGTTTTAACCCCAGACCTAGCAACTGTGTGTGTGCATTTGTATGTGTGTCTTTCTGTCTCTGACTGTGTAGGCAGCAATGTTTTTTAGGGTACTCACACTCCTCACAATTCATATAATCAATTTTGGCAAGGCTGTTGATGTTACCCACCTAGAACTACACCTCTGGGAAGGTTGTTGCCTACAAATCTCCGTCACGTGTCCTATAACTGTGTACTGCTGTAGTGTGCTAAAGTAGTTAGGGAGGTGTTCTAACCCCAGACTTGGCAACTGTGTGTGTGTGTGTGTGTGTGTGTGTGTGTGTGTGTGTGTGTGTGTGAGAGAGAGAGAGAGAGAGAGAGTCTGTGTTTGCATGTCTGTCTGTTTCTGAATGTGTAGAGAGCAATGCTTTTTAGGGTACTCACACTCCTTACAATTCATATACTCAACCTAGGCAAGGCTGCTGATGTCACCCACCTAGAAATATACCTCTGGAAAAGTTGTTATCAAGTAATCCCCGTAGCGCATCCTGTAATTGCATACTGCTGTAGTGTGATAAAGTAGTTAGGTAGGTGTTCTAACCCCAGACTTGGCAACTGTTTGTGTGTGTTTGTCTGTCTTTGATTGTGTAGAGAGCAATGCTTTTTAGGGTACTCACACTACTCACAAGTCATATACTCAACTTTGGCAAGGCTGCTGATGTCACCCACCTAGAACTACACCTCTGGGAAGGTTTTAGCCCAGTAATCTCTGTAGCGTGTCTGGTAACTGCGTATTGCTGGAGTGTGAATTAGAACTGTGGTAGGGTTCCATCCCCACCCATGGCAGTTCTGGATGTTTTGTGTGTGTTTCAATGTCTGTGTACAGAGCAATGCATCATAGGCTAGTCACTCATGGTACTTTTCAAATGCTCTACTTTGGTAATCCTGCTGATGTCATTCATTGTGAAGTGCATCTTTTTGGAAGGGGTACTCCAATGCTGCCTGTGGTGCGTCCTATAACAGCTCTTTACTATAGTATGATATAGACCCCCTGTTAGGGGTTCTATACCCACACATGTCAGTTGTGGATGTTTTGTGTGTCTCACTGTCTGTGTAGGGAGCAATGCATTTTAAGTTAGTCACTCACAGTACTTTCAAATGGCCTATTTTGGCAATCCTGCTGATGTCATTCAGTGTGAAATACACCTTTGAGGAAGGAGTACTCCAGTAATGTCCATGGTGTGTACTATAACTGTGTAGTGCTGTAGTGTAATACACTGCTAGATCGGAGTTCTACTCCCAGACATAACAGGTGTGTGTGTGTAACCTGTAACCTGTATCCTGGGTGGAGGTAGATGTGTGTGTGACACCTGGGACCAATGTGTGGTGGGTTTAGCAAAATTCTTATATGGTGGCCCTAGTACATATCACAATGCCCACTATACAGGGATAACAGCTGTGAAATAGCCGAGATGCTGGGGTGCATATCCATATCCATACCCATACCTGTGACATAAATGCCAGACAATCACAGTTAGCAACCCCAATATTACCCAGAGCACACTCTCACCCATGTCACATATACCCACACACACACACACACACACACACACACACACATGCCTAGGCAACAGCCAATATGTGGGCAGTACACTGCATATTGGCCACTGATAGTAGCTATGGAGTGATATCAGTGGCCTACAGAGGGCATGTCACCCTCCACATCTGTCCAATATGCACATACATGCAGACAGTGCACCTCCTGCATGTTCCCCAATGGTCACCTGCACCACCTATGGTGCCTTCACATGTGACCCACAACAGACATACCATGCCTGACAACATGCCCTGTATGAACAGATGCCACTGACACCAGGGAATACTGTTAGCATGCTATCAATGTAGGTGCAGGGTAAACCTGCTGCCCATTACCAGTCCCTTCCATGGGTGGGCAAGACTGGCACATCTGATGATAATCTGTGTTCACAACATAGGCCAGACACCCCAGGTACAGTTCCACATGTCACTGTACATGCATGTGGGAGGTGTGCACATCCTAGACACCATCCATGTCATGGACTAAGGAACACATACATGGCAAGTGATGCACAGCATTGGCCACACACATTAGTCACCCAGATGACTGGATGGGGGATACAATACCCACCTGTGTGGGAAAATGCAGAAACTACAGCTCTGAGCCACAATGCAGACCATTGTCATGTGGCCTAATGCCAAGGTATACCCATTGCCTGCCCTTGTATAGCCTGCTGGCACAGTTCACCACCACACACCCGTGCAGCCATGCACCCATGCATGTCATTACTGGCACCCTGTGTGTTTGTGTGTGTGTTGTATGGTGCGTATGTCCACATCCACACTCACTACAACCCCCATGGGCATACTGAAGCATGCTGCCTGATGTCTGAGACCTCCTCATAGTATTTGCCCATACAACCTCCGTATGACCCATGTGGTGCATATGATACCTGCATAGTGATGTGTTGTGTCAATCCCACTACTGATGAGTTGAACTCCTGGTCCTGCCAAGTGTGTCAATGTGTGTGCGTCCCTGTGAGAGTGTGGCTGTGTTGATGCTGGCACCTGTTCATGTGGACAGGCATGTGTACGTCACCTACATATAGCTACCGTATCCCTATTGCAGATGTCACTTGCCATCATATATATGTTCTGAGTGCTTCACAGCAGGTAACCCATGTGGCGCATCCAATAACTGCATTGAACTGTGACAGCACTACATAATTGTCAGGGGTTTGATACCCTGTGGTGATAGGTGTGTGATGCAAACATGCTTCAGTTTTACACTCCTACCCCTCCCTGACATGTATTTGCCTCTGTCTGCCTCACCCACTCCCTCTCTGGTAGATATGGAGACCCACACCTGCTTTGCTTAGGCAGCAGCATGTGTATTTTAAGTGATGCTCATGATCAGCTGATGGCCTCTGCATGGATTGCAGTCCTCCCCAACCTGATTGCATGTGTAACAGCTGTGGTAACATTCCTATAGCCAATTGCATGGAAACACAATCCAATATCTAGGAACATCATGGTGGTGTTGGCGCTTTTCATTCAATGTGAGCAGGAACTAGTACAATTGTTTGACAAACAGCATCCCAGATGGATTGGGGATTTACCTCTAACAACATACACTGTGGAAAGAGGGCAACAAACAGGAGGGTGAAGTGCCGGACCTGACTACAGACTGTAAGTGCTGCTATACTGCATTAGGAGTAATGTTGGTTTCACAGTGTTTGTCTGGATATGGCTGTCATACATGTCTCAATACCTGCCATGTCAGTAACATGTTTATGAGGAATCCCCATTTGCAGGGTCATTTGCAGACTGGGCAGTGTTGTGCCTTTGGTTTCATATGTTACTCACAGAGCATCCATCAGTGGACTGCAGAAGGCAGTGTGAGGACTGCAGTCTGTAGATGGTGAAGGCCATGACAGTTACTGACTTCATATCCCTCATAGGACATATGTTGTAACACTCCCCATTACAACAGTAAATGCATGAGGTTATCACAGCAACATGTCAAGATTGGCCCTGTGTATGTGCTCCCAGCCACACCTCTGTCAACCTTTGTACATATGTCATGCAGGAAGTGGTGCATATGTGCTGTACACCATAATTAGTGTTATCATATCTGATAAGCCAGTGATATATCAGACTGCTACACATGTCATGTACAATACGGGTTATATTTCATGCCATAACCAGGGCATTCTGTGGATGTTTGTACAGTACTGAGGTCTGTGTACTTATGGTGAATGTAGACAGTGTCTGTATTGTTAATAGTGTCTGTATTCTTCGAATCGGTCTCCAGAGCTGTGGACGAGGGTAAGGCGGTCCACACAGCCTATCTGGACCTCGCCAAGGTGTTCAACACCATCCCCCACTCTGGAATCATAGATAAACTTACTAAGCTGGGCATAAATCCCTACGTCACTCGATGGGTTGCCAACTGGCTTACTGACAGAACCCAGACTGTAAAAGTAGCCTACTCCAAATCCAGCTCCAGACAAGTGACAAGTGGAGTACCTCAGGGTTCAGTCCTGGGACCACTCTTGTTTGGCATCTACTTCTCTGAAGTACAGGCCAACACTAAGGGACTCTGGCTGACAAAGCTGACAAAGTTTGCAGATGACTGCAAACTGGGAGCCATTACTGAATCCCCAAATGATGTGGATATTCTACAAAAGGGTCTTACAGAAACAGATGCCTGGTGCCAGAGCCATGGGCTCAAGCTTAATGCC
>NC_056739.1:1304373177-1304403177 GCF_019279795.1 Protopterus annectens
TCTCTGCACGTGTCGGTACTCCATCCATAAATTGTCTCGACCCAAGCATCTGCAGGCTCTTCATCCATTTAGTCCACGTACGTACAAGCCTGTCTTTGATCCTCCTCCAATACTGGTGACAACATCGATGTGACCCACAAAGTTTGATTCATCCCACCAGGGATGGGCCTGTTGTCGAGTCAAGAGTAGAATCAGCTGGTCTACATGGTTTCTCCCACTGGTAGCATCCTGCCAGGGTTTTGAGATGCAGCAGTTTGCTCACACACCTGCCCAGCCTCATATCCCAGGTCCGCGGAACCAACGCCCCAGGTGTGATATTCTGTACATGAAGCACGGCCACACGCCCCCATGGTGTGCACCGTGTTTCATTATTCTTGTCGGTATTATGCAACACTACTGTTCTCACAGTATGATTGGGCAGGCACTGCTCTTTGATGCACATAGACTGCTCGTAATACTGTGGTTGAGCAATGTACACATGTTTGCTGGTATTAATCTACACACTTGCATACATTTCCTATATTGTTGGGTGACTGTGCTGGATGATATGTTTGTGACCACAGTGGCTGAATGTGTATCTGCCATGACATAGTGGAACTCACGTAGACTATAGTGTGCAGGATTGGGAGGTTGCAACCTGGCAGTGCAGAATAATTTGTTAATGGCCAAGACTACTGCTGTTTGCTACAGAGTGACTGAAGCACTGTAGAACAATTGCAGGCTGGTATGCGCTGGTTTGCGCGAAGCTCAGCATTGCTGACCTCTGGTTGCAGTGCCTTACACTGAGTTATCCTCTACATTTCTTAACCAGTGTGGTAATTGCTTACCTCCACCCAAAGAGGCTTACACCTGCTTGCTCCTGCATACCCCCACGCTACTTCATGTATTTAGTCTACATTTGTCGACTGAGACATTCCGACTGGATGCTTGTCCATTTTCAGAGGTGGCCTGGGGAGTAGAGCTCCACAGTGACCCCAGTTACTAAATCCAATTAATACTGAGGTGTTCACATTCATAGAGAGTAACAGATGTAACATAGCTATGTCCCCCATTCATCATGCTTAGTTTACGTTAACATGTCGGTAGTTTGCATGCTTAGGTCAGGTTTACATGTCAGGTATGACTGTTGACAAAGGTCAGTTTAAGGTGAAGTTGGATTCCAGTTTAACAGTTCTGGATATGTTACACACAGATATTTGGGGTAGGTTTAGTTATTCCATATCTGTGTGGTACATTTGAAGGGAATAGTGAAGGAGTAGGTAGGTAGGTTGTGGGAGTGACATTGTAACTGTATAGTAGCCTGTTGGAATAAGTGGATTGGTAGCAATAGGGAAGGTTTGCAGGATGTTCAGATTTGTATGTGAGGCAGGACAGGAGGTGTCAGTTCCACTAGTTGATGTAGTGGTATAGAGTGTAAGTTTTGGGGGGGCTTCACAAGGTGGTGAGCATGTGCTGATCCAAGTGTGCTTGTGGTGTTCCTTCATGTGTTATTTACATGTGTTGTGTGGGACAACTGAGGTAATACATGTGGGTAGGGGGTTCCAGATTCTGCCAATATAGTTGGGGAAGAGGGTGTCACCTACTTGTGACTGTGAACATTAATAGTAATGAAACAGGGGTCAATAGGTAAGAGGCATACAGAGGGGCAGATAATAGTGGAAATGTCCAGGGATGTGCAGGAAGGCTGATGGGAAGGTCCACAGCTGGCCATTTCTTCTACAGCAACAGCTGTGTATATACACTGCATTTGGGGGGTAGGTCTGGACACTCACACCCCTGGGTGGGGGTGTTGACAACAATAATACCTTGTGATGCCAAGTAGTTTGGCTTACATGCCTACAGTGGGGGTGTTGCGACCATGTGTTCTTTGGTGTTATTTAGTGGGATTTGCAACAACACATCTGGTTATACCATACTTTGCTGTGTAAAATAGACTGTGCTGCAGTAGGACTCGTACCAGGTGTGTCGTTAGGTGGTGGCTCTGCCCAATGCACACTATTACTTACATTCCTGGGGTGGTCCGAATAGAACCACTCCAGCCAACACCTGCACTCCTAGGCCCATAATTGCATACCCATAGTCCCCCCCACACCTCCTCTACAGCACTCATCCATATTCTGGGTGCAGGTCGGGTCTAAACACACCACTACACACTGCCCACTCTCTACTTCACAGGACCCATCTCATACGTTGTCTCGACCCATGGGTCATCAGGCTTTCCCACCCTTGTAGTCAGGGTACATACATGCCCCACCTTGATAAGTCATTGCACGGGCTGCCTCCTATTACAAGACAATTTCTGGGGTGTCCCGCAAGGGATGCTCCTGTCTCTGTTCCAAGATTAGATTTAGCGGGTCCACTGTGTCCCCCTATCTGTCTGTATCCTGCCTGTGGTTTGGGGAGCAGTGGATTGTTTACATTGTTTGTGTGTTTGTTTGTATGTTTCCCCTGTCTGGCTGGGGGGGGGGGGGTTGATGCTACGTGTTACATGTTTGTTTATTGGGCCCCTCACCCCCATTGGCACGGCCTATGAACATATGTAATTCTTAAGTGCTGTATCATATCATAGCTATATATCTGTGTATATACACACACACATACATATAAATATATATATATATATATATATATATATATATATATGGATATATATATATATATATATATGTATATATATATATATATATGTGTATATATATATATATATATATATATATATGTATATACATATATATTGCTGTATATATATATATATATATATATATATATATCTAACGACATCTGGATGTACGGGTGTCTGCATATGTACATATCTATATGTGGGTATCTATATATATATATATGTCTGTCTATGTATGTATTACATTTGTACTACAGAGCGGGAGAGGTATATATCTATTTAGTTATGGATAAATATACACACACACACACTCACTCCTCTACATATTTAGCTACATAGCCTGTAATGTTGACCGGTACTGTTGGATACTGTGTTTCGTGTGCATACCAGCCAACCTGGTGTGCCATGTATGCTTTGCGATACCTACAACTAAATCCATTAGTGCACGTGGAGTCACACATTTAATCTACCAGGAATACATTCGTCCCATGCGGGACAACTCGAACCTTGGGTATTCAACTTTCCTCTACACCCAAAGTTACATAGGTGCCCCATGGCTATGTGATGGACTACGGCATGTCCCAGACCTAGGATACTTGAGTCGGGACAAGATATGGGATGGGTCCCAGGGGGGAGTGGAGGGGGTGGCAATGTGTGGTGGTGTGGTAGCTATGGGCCAGTAACCAGGGTAGGGATGGTGGCTGTGTGTATGCAGGGGGTGGGGGGAAGTGGAACTGTGGGTAATGAATGTATGGGTCAGAGATGGCCTGGGTTGGATGGGCCTGTACTGCTTGGGCCGCCTAATGGGTGAGGGAGAGGGGTATGTGATGTCAACATGTGAAACATGACAGAGGGCTGATTTAAATCCCCATTTCAATGACACACGTACAATACAATGAGCTTGGTAATGTATTGCAGGGTGGACATTTTTGGCTGGGTGGGGGGTATGCCAATTTGTATGTGACGTATATTGTTTGGGGCCTTTCAAGCCCATTAATGGTGCATGTGGACATATATGGTTCTGTTCATCTACCATTGCTATCTACAGATGTCTGGCCATATATACCTCTGTGGGTATATATATTTGCTTACATATTTCTAACTATGTCCGTATATACCTACAGAGACATATATCTGCGTACATATATGTAACTTACTGTGTATATGTGGACATATAGATGTTGACACATATATGTATAGTTGTCTGCATTTGCATGTATATATTTGTATATATGTGTATATATCTCTGGATATTTATATATGGATATGTATATATATATATATATATATATATATATATATATATATATATATATATGGCTACATCTATAGATACGTTGTATCCATTTATATATATATATATATATATATATATATATATATATATATATATATATATATATCTATGGCAACATCTATAGATATGTTGTATCCATTTAGATAGTAATATATTTGCACACACGTCCATCTAGCTGTAGGTATACATTCTCTGTACTGTTGCATGACTGGGCTGGGGTTATGTTTCTGACAACATATGATTTATGCATATCTGGCATGGCTTAGTGGTAAATCATTTTGTGTATGGTGTGCATGGTCCTGGGTTCTGGCCTTGCAAAAGCTGTTTGTCTTTTTTGCTGGGCAGAACACCGGCCGTTAGATACGGTGTGCTTAAGGCACTTTAAAGCTGTTGTAAGCAGGTTTGCGTGGTGGTAAGCACTGCTAACTTCTGGTCATAGTGTCTTACACCCATTTAGCTTCTCCTTTGCTTAATCTGTGTCGGCAGTGCTTAACCCTGCACAAACGCACTTGCACATGCTTACTGGGGCTTACATATGCTTACTGCTGCTAATCTGTGCTTACGCCTGCTTACTGCTGCCTTATTCATTATGATACTGACTCTTCACATGTGCATTTCCTGAATACTCGTGTTCATAAAAATGTGTGTTATTTAGTGGGTTTTGCATTACAAATATTGCTTATACCATACTTTGCCATGTAAAATAGACTTTGTTGTTACTCGAACTCAGAATGCCTGCTCGTTAGGTGAATGCTCTGCCCACTACACTATTGCTGACATGTTTCATTTGCATATATCGTCCTTGTTATCCTCTTCAGCCTTTTAGACTGCTTTCACTGTGGCTAAGCAATGGGCACATCTGTGCACCTATGGTTAGCTGTACTCGGAGCTTTAGACACCAATACAGGGGTTTCTTCTTTTGATTTTTATGTCCTGTAGCTGTTGTACACATGGGGGAATGGGGGAATATTGGTGGGGACATGTGGACACCTATGAGTGGTATCACTCATTTATTTCCACTTTCTGCTGTTCAACATTGCAGGGGCATGTTTATTCTGAGGGCTCTGCTCTCAGACATGCCCCCTGCACTCGTACATGGTCTGTGTAAGCCTGGGGGCTCGGGCAGCATGCCTTCATTACCATGCATGGTGTGCTGCCATCCTGCTCCTAAGCAGCCACTTCCTTGCAGGCCTAGACTAGTCCTCCACAGAAGATTAGTAAATCCGGGGGTTTGTGTTGAAGTAGAAATGCAAAATAAAGCCACTAAGCATTGTTAAATAGCATCATTCTGTTTTTCAGATAATATAATCACTATGTTTTGTCTCCGAAATATTGTTAAAGTATCTTTAATTCCAAAGTGGAAGAGAAAATCATGCTATGTAATTATTGTATTGTTTTGCGTGTGGTCATATGGATTTAGTAGTATAACAGAATTACTGTGTCTTCCTGAAACTTTGATTTATCATTAAAGTTTATTACCTTTCTAAACCAATTTATCTTGTTATAATGTTAACTTGTGTGTTTTTTGTTCTTTTTATTTTTTTTTTTTTGTGAATTGCTTGAACTTTCCATATTGATAATTATGTGAAAAAAAATGAACAGTATTAAGCAAGAAAAGGAAATAAAGGGATCAGTCATAAGTCAGGATGGATTTAAGTCTTCTGAATAATAATTTCAGATTTGTTGCAGCAGCTATCAGTGATGGTGCTTAATTTCAGTCTTACCACCATCATTTTGCTTAAGAACACCAATTATCTTTCTCATAAAACTGATTGCTTATTGCCTCAGCAGTATATCTTCCCAAGTGCCACAAAACATATTATTTAGTGTTTCTCTGCATTTCTTAAATAGTTTTGCATTTTGAAATGTTTATTTTGGGCTGTTAGAGACAATCATTTTATACAATGAAAGTTCTGGTTATATACGTTTCTGAAAACCCACAGCAACCTATGTTTAGTAGAAGGGCAACAGTGAACTGTCTGACCAGCTGCCCATTGTTGTGACATATGTGTTAAAGGTGACAAAGACTACATCCATCCATCACAAATCCAGTGCAGATGTTAAGCTTCAGACAAATTCCTGTCAGAAAACCAACAATAATTGCACAATTACAATATTGTGGTGTTAGGTAAAGTGAGCTTTCTAGGAGTCACATTACTTCAGTTATAAGGCTACTTGAAATCAGAAATTATGACCTAGTGGTAGAAAAACTTTAAAACAAAGTACAATTGTGTAAATTGCACTTACCCACAACAGAAGATATTCAAATTGCTCATTGTTGCAGTAGCCAATGGGTTGTGTCTTGCCCAAGACACAGCAACCAGTTAGCTTCCAAAATCTCTAGAGCCGTCCTTCTGATCTATTCTGATTGCTGATTGGCCAACCTCAAAGAGGAAAAATCAACTGTCAGAGTGGAAAAGCTTCAAGACTTTATTGACAACTAGTCAAAGAGTAGCATACTCATCCTGAACTAGCTAAAAAAGAATGACTCTACAAATCACAGGGGTGTGGTGGATGGATGCGGCTACTACAGCAGTGAAGAATGCAAATATCTTCAATAATGGGTAAGTGTAGCTTATACAGCTGTACTACATTCAGCATTCCCACTGCTGCAGTAGTTTAAGCGTAGAATTTCATGGCTTATTCAGCTTAGGATGGGGAAGAACAAGGATCCAAGAAAACCTGAAGCATAGTCCTAGCAATATCAGTCCAGGATCTAAACAAAGAACCTTGCATGTCATTCCTTGTAGAGGTATATACAGAGGACCACATAACTGTTTCTAGAAAGCTTCTAGAGTTCCCCCTCTTCCAATATGCCATCAAAGAAAACAATGTCCACTGAGAGTGTGCTTTAATACTACCTGGAAATGGTTCATAATGGTAGATATAACAAAAAGGCAAAGGCCAGGGACAACCGCCTGGAATTTTTTGTACTATCTTTTTGCTGCAACAATGTTCTTTTTTTGAAGGTGAGCAAGAGCCTGATTATCAATCTCTGTCAATTCACACAAATATGCAGTGATATTTTAGTAACCCCTGGCAGACACAACCCAAACTGCTAGCTAGATATGTATTGCACCATACACCCAATAATCCTTTGCACATGTGTTCAAAATGGGAGCAGTTCACCTATCATGTCTCACACACACACACACACACACACACACACACACACACACACACACACACACACACACACACACACACACACACACACACACGCACACACTGGTGGTAGGGGTGTCTTTAAGATTTATTGTTTCTCAGCAATGTCTGCTTTATAGGGTATTACCACATTATGCCATCAGACTACTTTTGATAGTGTGTTGAAAATTGTTATCTGTGTGTATTTTAGTATTTTATTGATAAGTAAAGGTGGAATAAGTTTTCAAATTGTCAGCTATACTTTCTAGTTAAAACTGTTGTTGTATTTAGAAATTTTTCAAGACAAATCTGTAATTTAATTGTTTTCCATCAAAATACATAATTTCCAAAATGTTTCCTCATCAGCTGAATATATCTCCAAAACTTTGACTAGCCCCGGGACTCAATAAAGGGATTTCCCTATGACAGAATAGTGCAGCAGTTCCTGCTGGAATATGGCCGCCAATTGATTCAGTAAACAAGGCTGGGGGAATGCATGGGCCTGCTAGCACTATTCTGGCACGGACACCACTGAATAATGCTAATTACTTCATTTACTGGTGGAAACCATGCAAATGAGGTGAATTAGCTATCCAGTATGCAGGCAGGCATCTGTGCCAGAATAGTGTCCATTGCAGAAATGTATTCGGTTACTGACCGTGTACATTTCTGCAAAAATCAAAATGGGGGCATGACAGCTCAAAGTAAAGCATGTATTATAATCATTAGGCATGTCAATGGCCAGAAATATGTCCATTGGCATGGAAAAGAGTTGCAAAATTATAAAAATCAAAGATTTTTTTTTTTTGGCCGATTTCGTCCATTTAAGCATAGTGCAGCAGTAAATTATAACAAACACCAGAAAACTAAGTAAAAACAAATAAGTCCAAGTGACTATTGAGTCCACACACTTAATTTAATTTAAAGCGCTTTTCGTCTGCTTACTAGCAGACTTCATCAGAAATTACAACTCTACATAGGAAAGACATTTAAATAAAGACAGACACCAAAAAACGCGGGACAATTAATCAATTAACAAGTACATCATGTACCCATTCAAACATTTTGCATGTATACAACCTTTTATCATAGACTTGTACATTAAAATGATTTAAAATACGAAATGTGACAAAACTCTGCCATAATAGTTAATACGTTACTTAACATTCTAATAAAACTAAAAGAGTGAGTACACGTTTAACTATTTGTAAATTTAAATAAATTTATCTAACCCAATTATACCTTAACTTACCTCTGTAGACTCCTGAGTTTCAGGATACTACTTATTGAGCATACTTCATTTAATCCAGGAGCACTGCATGCATCCAGTTTTATTTGCCACTTCAGTTCTAGTTCTTCAAGTCTAAAAGCAAAAGGACCGCCTCTAAAATCACGTTTGATACTATCAATAACTAGAAATTTAAAATGATGATTTCTGTTTACAGAGATATGTTTAGCAAGTGCGTTGTCTAGTTTGTTACGACTTATAGCATATAAATGCTCATACATCCTATCCCGGCGTCTACGCTCCATTTTCCCCACATAGAATGCAGAGCATTGTATACACCTTGCTAAATAAAGAATTGCACTTGAATTACAATTGAATTTTCCATGTAAACTGTATTTGTAACCATCAATTATAAAACAATTAGTCACATCTACATGTTTGCAAAAATTGCATGACTCACATTTAGTCATATCTAAAGTATTAAAAGGTTTAGAAGACTGCTTTTTTAACAATTCTTTCAAATTTCTCTCCCATTTAAATGTTTAAATAGTGCAGCAGTAAACAAATGAGATCGCGCAGAAAATAAAAAAATGTGAAAAGATGATTTTAAGTGAAATCTGCATTTTGCCATTATAGTGGGTAGCATGCAGAATCAAAACAATAACAAGTAACACAGGTTGCTAAGGGGAAAGGCTCTGGTGTGGTGGTGTAACAAGGGACTAAGGCAGTGGGGTATGCAAATGAGCAAACTTTTCTGAATCACAAAATGGGAGACCATTGTCTGGCTGCACCTAACTATGTAGGAAATATAAGGCAGTGGTGTAAGCAGGAGAAGCAGCTGACATGAAAATGAGGTGTATCATGCTTGGTGAAAGCACACTGGATTTCTCGGCTTCCATTTAAACTTAGCTAAGCACATCTAAGCAAGGGTGTGTGTCTGAGGCTAATTTTACTTATTCCATGAAATGAGGAGCATGTTCGCATCCAGGGGAGGTCCATTTCTGCTTAAAAGTGTTTACTTTAGCTAAACAGGTTTGCACGGTGCACACCGGCTCTTAAACAAAACAAAAAAAAAAAATCAAGAAATAGCAGAACTGTTTACATTTGGGCAGCGAGTTTGCACGGTCTGCCGCAGTGCTTAAAAGGGGTGGAAATGGGAAGAGAAAAAAATGGGAAACAGAAGAATAAAAGTAATCAAGTACAAATAATATAGCTGGCAGGTGGAATATATCCTACTCAGCCAATCATACAGACAGCATCTGTAGCACAACAGTATAAACTGTGCAAACACCTTTCAGTCTGGTTTTTCCCACAGTCCCTGCACCATTGGAGTATACACTCTGGGGAATTTTAACCAACAAAATGTTAGGGGCTGCTGTCTCTTTGCTACATTAGCATGTGCTACAGGCTGAGGGCAGTGAGGAGGATAATGCTGACAACTGCAACAGAATGAGGAGGTGGAGAAGAGTGTTCAGACCCAGAGTAACCTACCAGGGGCTACATGATCTGGAGATAGTAGAGTGCTATAGGGTGGACAGTGACATACTTCAGCAAATCATCGAGCTGTGCCAGTCTCACCTCAGACCCAGAGACAACAGAGGGGAACCCATCCTACTGGATACCAAGGTATATATAGCCTTAAAAATACTAGCTACAGGTACTTTCCAAAGACCTACTGGGAACATTATGGGGTCTCACAGGCATCTACATCCAGGGTACTCCACCAGTTCCTGGATGCCATGCTACCACATGCTGGTGAGCACATTTACTTCCCCAGCACCCGTGAGGAGAGGACTAGAAATATGCATCTCTTCAACCATGTAGCAGACTACCCAGAGGTACTGGGTGCCATAGACTGCACGCACATCCACATCAAAGCACCACGCGGAGAACAGGGTAGGGTCTACATAAACCGCAAGGGCTTTCTCTCCATCAACTGCCAGGTTGTGTGCAATGCCCAGGGCATTATCATTAATGTGTGTGCTGGCAGCCCTGGAAGCTATCATGGCTCTCACATCTGGCATTCCTCACAGCTGTACCATGGATTTGCCGGGGGGGGGGGGGCATCCTGTATGGCCATCTAGTGGGGGATGCTAGCATTGCACTGGAGCCGTGGATGATGACACCCATCAGAAATGCACACACACCCACTCCAGAACACCATAATGAGGCACAAACCAGGATCATTATAGATCATGTGTTTTGGATGCTTAAGTCACGGTTCAGCTGCCTTGACATATCTGGTGTAGCCCTGCAGTACTCTCCAGCCACATGTCCATACATGCCCATAGTATGTGCTATGCTACACAATATGATCCTGTGGAAACAGCTGCAGCATGAGCAGCATGGGGAAGGATTGCACAGCCCCCCACCATTGCCAGGGTCTCCACAGGTACAGAAGGACTCAGAGGAGGAACCCCCTGAGACAGCTCCTGTAGGCAGACGGAGACATACCCAGTATGCTCTGGCCTTGGCAAAAAGGAAATGCATAGCACACAAACACTGACACTGTAAAGACCCATGGACTGACACCTCTCTCCACTTTGCATGCACAGTAAAATGGATGCCACACACATCACACTACTAGTACCTTACCATGTATAGGCAGTGTACTGGGTGCATATGACATAGGCAGCCCTCAAGCACCATCCTCACAACTGCTGCCAGCACAGGGTAAGTCAGTCTTCTTAACAATAAATGAATGGAGTAGTATGTTCTGGTAGCATATCTATGGTATTGCTGCATGCATGCAAGGGAATGGGGTAGCCTACTGGGATAGCAGCAGATGGCTGACAGCTGTGTGGGACGCCAGGAAATGTTTTCCCAATACTGGTTTCCCCACACTATGTAGTAGTACCCAAGGTGACAAATCCCACTGCGGTATATGTGTGTGTGGGGGGGGGCAACTAACTGGGGGGGTCATAGGTCACAGGCATGGATGTCAGTGTGGGGGTCCCATACTCACCCCTCAGCCTCACCCAGCAAGTCCGCTGTAGAAAACCATAAAGAAATGTCTGGCAAAGGCCCATAAATAGCGCCAATGATGAAATACTCCCATACAGACTTACACAGTGATAGCACAGCAGGTCTTGCAGTTGCAGTAAGGCTCTGAAGGGTAAGAAGTCTGAAACTCAAATGTATGCCATTACAATATGACCTGTGGTCTTTAGTGATATGCCTCTAGTCTCCAAGACAGGGCACAATACTATACAAAATGGAATAAAATGTAAAGCAAATATCAACATATTCTGTGCAAATGTGTACAGTTGACAGGTGTGCCCCCGCCACCCATATTCCCATAGAAATGCAGTAACATGCATGTTTGTAGAGAAATAGCAGCAGAGCACACATTGCCAGGGCTGTCCAATCAACATGATAGCTTGTTAAATGCCAAAATATTCAGGGGTCAATGAGCTATGTATATATGTGGCTAATACTGCCAGGATGTGGCCAGCACTTACTCCCAGCTATTTTGTCATTGCGGCCTAGGTACAGCGCTGTCTTTGACAGAGCCATGTTCCAAGAACTGCAGTGCCAACTATTCTGCATGTCAGCTACACCTATGGTAGGAGGTGTACACACTGTACAGATGTCAATATCTGTTAATGCAGGAAAGCTGTACAGGCCATACCCCTGGAATGTCACAGAAGGAGCCCAAGTATGCCTCATATATCTTTTCTGCTTGTCCTAACATTGCATTTGTCTGAAAACTATTTGCAAAACAAGAAAGGGTCGTGTCAAAACAGCAATGGCAGACAGTGGGGAAGCAGACTACAAACCTATAAGAGCAAACAAGCAATTACCAAACCAGTCTCCCAACTGTCTATGTTTGGCAGAAGATTGTTAACACCCTGTACCCATGTGTGGGCCTTTGTCTGACTGTCATATTTGGGCCTGTCCAGATGTCAGTCTGTGATGGTATGACAGCTAGGCCCACATGTAACCTCATAATAACATATAGCAACACAAACCATCTAAAGACCACAGCAAATGGAGTGATGCAATGATGGACAACATGCTAAACAGGTACACTCAGAGGTGTGAAGTCCACAACCATGTGTGCTATGTAACGGCATGTATCTGCCCACATCAGAATTACAAATACATAGCAGCCACTGTGGCCAAAGCCTGTGACTGGACTACAGAAGGACAAAGAGACACACATAAGGGGAAGGGGAATCACTGGCCAGACAAATGAAGAATGCGCACACCAGAACAGATTGTGCACTAACATAGGTGCCATGCAGTGTAAGGAGTCAGTAAACATCATCTTCAAATATACAACACACACCCATGTAAGTGGAGGTCTACAACAAAAGAAAACCCAAACAATGGACACCACAGAGGCAAAATCACATGAGAACTCCACAAAACTACACACCACAGACCATGTATACTCCACACACCAGGGTCTTGCAAACACTAAGGCCTTACACAAACCCCAAACACTTACCCTACACAGATAGGCTAACAGAACGTGTGTATATCATATTATCATACAATGTAAATAGCGAACGCTATTTCATCGTACCGAAAATATCGAAACAAGAAAATATTGAGCAAATGGAACAGCGATTTTTTTTTCAGGGAAAAAATTTGCTGCTCCGTAACAAAAAAAAAAAAACTTAAACACAGATTTAAGTGGGGTGCTTTGACTCCCACACCTCACATGTGGGGGACTGTGCCCCCCACAACCCCCCTACTTAAATATACCAACTCTGAGATCGCACCATAATGGAGGAAATGGCAAAGTCCCGAAGACGGCCTACCGAATTTTTTTCCCTGGGAAACAATTCGATGTTCCGTGACTTTGCTATTTTGCCATTTCAACAGTATCAGATCGCCTAAATAGCATTCACTATTTAGTCCATTCGATAGCATCATATAGACCCAACAGAACTGTTCCTCTACCTTGTTCCATACAGACTTTGGTGAAATTACCCCTGTCTGGCATACAAAGCAATCCAGACTCTGCCTTAATGGGACTCTTGCACATCTGGAACTCAAGGCCCACTCCATCAAACTCTAGGCGCAGCCTCAACCTGGGCTGTGGTATCAGTATGGCTTGCTGGTGTAACAAACACATGTACCACGCAATCATCCATCTGTGGAATAGACTCCCTGTCAATAGCAAGCCAAGTCCTTCAATACCCCTAGTGATGTGCTCCCTGTATAACTGCATGGGAAACACAAAATACAGTCCTGTGATCCCACCTGTATCCCTGCTGGACAGGGGCTCTGTGTGCTGACATGTTGTAACACGGGCTACACTCTCATCTGTGTGGGTTATAAGGGCTTCAGGGCCATTACCCTACTAACATCATAGCAACCTATCAACCTATACACAACTGTCAGTGGTTCACCACATTACTCTGTACTGCTCTGCCACTGACATACCTGGAAGTCACAGTGCTATGTGGAATATACTACACATATAATGGACATTTTTGCACAGTAGAATGCACTCTGTACCCACACCCGTACATTCCAACCTCTGACAGCAAGACATCTGGACATGGTCAGAACTAAAAGTGGGGTAAAGGCACAATGATAGGCACATGTTGTAAATGTTGCCCTTACATACTGAGAAAGTTGGTAGAATAAGGGTTTTTTGCATTAGCAGGAATTGTCTGAAGGTTATCATGTCTGAAACACTATTGTCTGTCATTGTTTTGTAATGTCCGTCTTCAATTATACGCAACTAACTTGCCATAAAAACACAAGTCTATGTAGACTGGATGAAACTTCTAGATAAACACCTGGACAATTTGCTAAAAAATGTACAGTTGAGAAATATGGCCACATCAGGATATGAATTTTCAGGTAAGAAGAATACCACACAAGCAGGAGATCCCCAGCCAGTATATCACCAAGTTGCCGGACTGTATACACAGCTTCATTAGTCATCCGGTTGTAGCCACACCTCTCAACTGGCCTTTTTGGGCAAGAATGTATATAGTCAGGCTTATAATATTGGTCTGTGCATCATACATCTTGTATTCTGCTGTTAAAGCACTGTGATGATCTGAGGATATGTGTCACTAGGTAATGACACAATACATTGCAGTATCAAACTTCAGATATGTCAGAAAATGTCTGCTAAAACAAACCCTGTACCACTATGAAAATCTTGTTTACTTTTGAGATATAAGTGGTAAGCACTAGGTAACCTATTAAGCACAAGAGGAGTAGTTTCTGGCCCAGAAATTGTAGTTTATTGGCCATTTGGGCAGTTTTTCCATATCTTTCAACTTTCTGGTTTAAAAGCCCATGTTTCTGCTTGTTTCCCACCTTTCCCGTAACTAGTCTAGTCCATATACAGATTTGCTGTATCCTTGACTGTTGGTAAGCTTCTGAGCCCCCCAAACCTTTCTGTGTTGAAGGGAAGCATTGTACTTATCAGTGGGAGTGGTAAGCACTAGGTAGCCTATTTACCACAAGAGGAGTGGTTTATGGCCCAGAAATTGCAGTTTATTGGCTGTTTGGGCAGTTTTTCCATCTCTTTCAACTTTCTGGTTTAAAAGCCCATATTTGCGCTTGTTTCCTGTCTTTCCTGTAACTAGTCTAGTCCAGATACAGATTTGCTGTATCCAGAACTGTTGGTAAGCTTCTGAGCCACCCAAGCCTGTGTTGGAGGGAAGCCTTCTAGCTTATTAGTGGGAGAGGTAAGCACTAGGTACCTATCTACCACGAGGAGTGGTTTATTTCCCAGAAATTGTAGATTATTTGATGTTTGGGCAGTTTTTCCATCTCTTTCAACTTTCTGGTTTAAAAGCCCACATTTGTGCTTGTTTACTGCCTTTCCTGTAACTAGTCTAGTCCACATACAGATTTGCTGTATCCAGGACTATTTGTAAGCTTCTGAGCCCCCCTCCCAGGCCTTTCTGTGTTGGAGGGAAGCTTTCTAGCTTATCAGTGGGAGTGGTAAGTACCAGGTAGCCAATCTACCACAAGAGGAGTGGTTTCTGGTCCAGAATTTGTAGTTTATTGGCGTTTGGGCAGTTTTTCCATCTCTTTCAACTTTCTGGTTTAAAAGCCCACATTTGCACTTGTTTCCCACCTTTCCTGTAACTAGTCTAATCCAGGTACAGATTTGCTGTATCCAGGACTGTTTGTAAGCTTCTGAGCACCCCAAGCCTTTCTGTATTGGATGGAATGCACTTGTACGAATCCACTTTGTGCGAAAGGAGGTTTTCAAAGTTGTAAAACCTCAAACAGAAATTGTCCGAATTTGCAATGGGTGACTGCACATTGGCATTCGCTCATTGCAGATTCGACATTGTGGGTGCGGATTGCACTATAGTGGGGATCAGGAAATGATCCCTTTCCCCACTCTAGTGTGATCTCAGAGTTGGTATATTAAAGTAGGGGGGTGGGGGTGCTCCCCTGCATTATGATGTGCCTTTGATATTTTAGTTCAAACGTCAGCGAATCAGCTGTTTGATTTGCTGACTTTTTTCCATCTCAATCAACTTTCTCATTTAAAAGCCCACATCTGCGCTTGTTTCACATCTTTCCTGTGACTAGTTTAGTCCAGATGCTCATTTGCTGTATCCAGGATTCTTTTTAAGCTTCTGATCCCCCCCCCCCAAGCCTTTTTTGTGCTGGAGAGAAGCCTTCTAGCTTGTCAGTGGGAGTGGTAAGCACTAGGCAGCCTATCTACCACAAGAATAGATGTTTCTGGCCCAGAAATTGTAGTTTATTGGCTGTTTGGGCAGTTTTTCCATCCCTTTCAACTTTCTGGTTTAAAAGCCCACGTTCGCACTTGTTTCTCACATTTCCTGTAACTAGTCTAGTCCAGATACAGATTTGCTGTATCCAGGACTGTGGGTAAGCTTCTGAGCTCCCCAAATTTTTCTGTGTTGAAGGGAAGCCTTGTAGCTTATCAGTGGGAATGGTAAGCACTAGTTAGCCTATCTACCACAGGTGTAGTGGTTTCTTTCCCAGAAATTGTAATTTATTGGCTGTTTGGGCAGTTTTTCTGGTTTACCTTCATAAGTGCATTATGCACTCATACAAATCCATTTTGCAAGAAAGGAGGTTTTCAAAGTTGTAAAACCTCGAACACAAATTGTCCAAATGTGCAACGGGTGAATGCACATTGGCATTCGCTCATTGCAGATTCGACATTGTGGGTGCAGATTGCACTATAGCGGGGATCGGGAAATGATCCCTTTCCCCACTCTAGTGCGATCTCAGAGTTGGTATATTAAAGTAGGGGGTGGAGGTGCTCCCCTGCATTATGATGTGTCTTTGATATTTTAGTTTGAAAGTCAGCGAATCATCTGTTCAATTTGCTGTCTTTCGAACTTCTGAGGATGTTGAAATTTGTGCGTTTGGTTCACCCAAATGCATGATCGATATTGTCAGTTCCGACAATACGAAGGTAAACCAGTTTTTCCATCTCTTTAAACTTTCTGGTTTAAAAGTCTGCATTGGCACTTGTTTCCCACCTTTCCTGTAACTAGTCTAGTCCAGATACAAGTTTCCTGTATCTAGGACTGTTTGTAAGCTTCTGAGCCCCCCAAGCCTTTCTGTGTTGGAGGGAAGCCTTCTAGCTTATCAGTGGGAGTGGTAAGTATTAGGTAACCTATCTACCACGAGAGGAGTGGTTTCTGGCCCAGAAATTGTAGTTTATTGGCCATTTGGGCAGTTTTCCATCTCATTCAACTTTCTGGTTTAAAAGCCCACATTTGCACTTGTTTCCCACCTTTCCTGTAACTAGTCTAGTCCAGGTACAGATTTGCTGTATCCAGGAATGTTTGTAAGCTTCTGAGCGCCACATGCCTTCATGTGTTGGAGGGAAGCATTCTAGCTTATCAGTGGTAGTGGTAAGCACTATGTAGCCTATCTACCAAAAGAGGAGTGGTTTTTGGCCCAGAAATTGTAGCTTATTGGCCATTTGGGCAGCTTTTTCCATCTCTACCAACTTTCTCATTTAAAAGCCCACATCTGCACTTTTTTCACATCTTTCCTGTAACTAGTCTAGTCCAGATGCAGATTTGCTATATCCAGGATTCTTTTTAAGCTTCTGAGCCCTCCAAGCCTTTCTGTGTTGGACAGAAGCCTTCTAGCTTGTCAGTGGGAGTGGTAAGCACTAGGTAGCCTATCTACGACAAGAATATATGTTTCTGGCCCAGAAATTGTAGTTTATTGGCCATTTGGGCAGTTTTTCCATCTCTTTCAACTTTCTGGTTTAAAAGCTCATGTTTGCGTTTGTTTCCCACCTTTCTAGTAACTAGTGTAGTCCAGATACAGATGTACTGTATCCAGGACTGTTGGTAAGCTTCTGAGCTGCCCCAAACCTTTCTGTGTTGAAGGGAAGCCTTGCAGCTTATCAGTGGGAGTGATAAGCACTAGGGACCTATCTACCACAAGAAGAGTGGTTTATGGCAAGAAATTGTAGTTTATTTTATTGGCCGTTTGGGCAGTTTTTCCATCTCTTTCAACTTTCTTGTTTAAAAGCCCATGTTTGAGCTTGTTTCCTGTCTTTCCTGTAACTAGTCTAGTCCAGATACAGATTTGCGGTATCCAGGACCATTGGCAAGCTTCTGAGCCCCCAAAGCATTTCTGTGCTGGAGGGAAGCCTTCTAGCTTATCAGTAGGAGTGGTAAGCACTAGGTAGCCTATCTACCACAAAAGGAGTAGCTTCTGGCCCACAAATTGTAGTTTATTTGCCATTTTGGCAGTTTTTACATATTTTTCTGGTTTAAAAGCCAGTGTTTGCACTTTTCCCGCCTTTCCTGAAACTAGTCTAGTCCAGATACAGACTTGCTGTATCCAGGACTGTTTGTAAGCTTCTGACCAGTGCCAATATCTGTTCTTCAATTTTTCCCTTAGACTTTTTGTAGCAATTATTGTAGCACACATAAGTGCTACCAGCACTAAACGTTCTACAAGGAAACAGCTCCAGTACTTCTTATTAATGCTTAGCTCTCCAGGCATGTCTAAAGGTCAGTTTCCTGTGCTTTCTCCTATTAATCTGTTGAACATGGGCATCCTGAGGCAATGTAACAACTGCCTCATGTACACTAACAACCCTCTCCTCTTTCCTCCCAACACTCAGACTTGTGAGAGGTGCAAGAGGAGCAGGTCAACACTTGCACCACACCACATGGAACACATAACACTCCAGAACACACACCAGCCCTGTCTTCACATAAAAACACAAACCACACACCCACCTTCACTGAGGTTCTCAATAAAAATCTACCCAAACAGCAAAGACCTCCAAGGCAGAAATGCACTTGACCACCACAACGTAACACTAATCACGAGATACATAACTCTCCTAAACAGTGTGCCACTCAACCAAAGCCCCTAAGGCAAAACAGCATGCCCAACACACTAGTCATAAGTGACTCAATAGTGAGACACACTGATGTCCCACTCACTAGGTTGAATAAGGAGAAAGCAACAGTCAGCTACCTGTCTGGTGGCAGGATCCACCAAATAATGCATGCACTCTGGTTTCTCAACAACAGGTACAAATATGACTCTGTCATTGTACACGTGGGTGTGAATGACCTAAGACATACCTCCCTGGACTACATGAAAAAAGACATGGAGGAGCTCTCAGATTATGTAGCCCAGGTGGGTATGACCCTAGCCCTGAGCAGTACCCTATCATTACCCAGAATGATACCACAGTACAAGCAGAACATGATTGATTTCAACAATTGGCAAACTTTCTGATGTCATTCTAAGGGGATCCAGTATCTGTCTGCCTGGGATGACATGACTGACAAACCTCGATGCATTGCCAGAGATGGCCTGCATCTGTCACCTCTGGGCTTCTAGATACTGGCCAAGGCTCTTGCCACCTCTATAGTGCCTTTTTTAGGCAGTATTCCAATGACCAAATTACCACCATAACAGCTACAAACAAATGCAATTTGAGGGTCATGCTGCTCAATGCTAGAAGTCTAAATCTCAAAATCCACTCACTTGAAGCACTCCTTAAAATGGAGAACATCGACATTTAACGTAGAAGAATACTAGTGTACCAACAATAGCCAAAAGGATGGTAGTGCTGCCAAGAAAAACTCTGCTCACTTAGTTCAAAACGTTTTAATAATCCCAATGGACACGATACATAAAAACAAGATCCAGGACAAATGATGGTTAAGCGCTTTCATCTGCAACAGTCAGATTTCATCAGAACCAAGATTACTCCTTACTTCAAACATTAAATACTCATTTTGGCACCAAAAATGAGTTAATCAAATTAACCTGTTACAGGTGATAAAACAGATATACCTTACATTATATATATATCATATAACAACATCTAAATACATATGTATGCACATAATTAGTGCATTTAATGCATACTGTGTTCACAAATAAAACATACTGCATACACATAGAAACACTAACAAGGGGTGTACAAAACTAGAACCAAAAAGCAGAATGCATCTGATCAAATGTTCTACTAACACTGGGTTAAAAACTGAAGTGTGTATATAAAAAATAGTAAAAAATAAGTATGATAGTGTATAAGTAAGGTGCTAACTAATAATAAATATACAGGACTATATATGACTAACTGTATATGAATAAGTAAATCCAATAAATATTACTCAATAAATATCTCTCAATAAATATACCTCAATAAATAAATATAATAAATATTGTGAATATAGATAAATATATGTATAAATGTAGATAAATATAAATAAATATATATAAATATATGTATAGATGTATGTATAAATAATGTAAAAAATCTGTTAAAATGTACTAATAAATGCTGACAGGGATAAATAAGTGAAAATAATAACTGATGACAAAACAAAGTTGTCTTCAACTGTCCATAATCAAGAAAGGTTTTATGCTTATAGGTTCATAGGTTCATAGGTTTATACTAGGCTATCTGCCCTAAGGCATTTATAAGCCTAGCCCAAATTTTTGTGGCTTACGCCACCCCTTATATGAAAAAATACTGTGCCCATTAGTTTGTTGTGCCTCTGTCCAGCAGTGACACAGAGATGATTCCCGGGGTAAACCTACGATCTCCCATCCACAGGTCTAGATTTCTCTTGAACAGAGTCAGCGAGGTGCTCTGCCTCACATGGACCGGGATTTTATTCCACAGCATAGGAGTCTCTGAGTGATAAATCTATCCCTCCAGCACATCCTATTTATATCCGTGCTACTTCTGGCCCAGCAGAATTGTAGTTTAAAATTTGGCCCTTCTAGCTTATCAGTAGGAGTGGTAAGCACTAGGTAGCCTATCTACCACAAAAGGAGTAGCTTCTGGCCCACAAATTGTAGTTTATTTGCCATTTTGGCAGTTTTTACATATTTTTCTGGTTTAAAAGCCAGTGTTTGCACTTTTCCCGCCTTTCCTGAAACTAGTCTAGTCCAGATACAGACTTGCTGTATCCAGGACTGTTTGTAAGCTTCTGACCAGTGCCAATATCTGTTCTTCAATTTTTCCCTTAGACTTTTTGTAGCAATTATTGTAGCACACATAAGTGCTACCAGCACTAAACGTTCTACAAGGAAACAGCTCCAGTACTTCTTATTAATGCTTAGCTCTCCAGGCATGTCTAAAGGTCAGTTTCCTGTGCTTTCTCCTATTAATCTGTTGAACATGGGCATCCTGAGGCAATGTAACAACTGCCTCATGTACACTAACAACCCTCTCCTCTTTCCTCCCAACACTCAGACTTGTGAGAGGTGCAAGAGGAGCAGGTCAACACTTGCACCACACCACATGGAACACATAACACTCCAGAACACACACCAGCCCTGTCTTCACATAAAAACACAAACCACACACCCACCTTCACTGAGGTTCTCAATAAAAATCTACCCAAACAGCAAAGACCTCCAAGGCAGAAATGCACTTGACCACCACAACGTAACACTAATCACGAGATACATAACTCTCCTAAACAGTGTGCCACTCAACCAAAGCCCCTAAGGCAAAACAGCATGCCCAACACACTAGTCATAAGTGACTCAATAGTGAGACACACTGATGTCCCACTCACTAGGTTGAATAAGGAGAAAGCAACAGTCAGCTACCTGTCTGGTGGCAGGATCCACCAAATAATGCATGCACTCTGGTTTCTCAACAACAGGTACAAATATGACTCTGTCATTGTACACGGGTGTGAATGACCTAAGACATACCTCCCTGGACTACATGAAAAAAGACATGGAGGAGCTCTCAGATTATGTAGCCCAGGTGGGTATGACCCTAGCCCTGAGCAGTACCCTATCATTACCCAGAATGATACCACAGTACAAGCAGAACATGATTGATTTCAACAATTGGCAAACTTTCTGATGTCATTCTAAGGGGATCCAGTATCTGTCTGCCTGGGATGACATGACTGACAAACCTCGATGCATTGCCAGAGATGGCCTGCATCTGTCACCTCTGGGCTTCTAGATACTGGCCAAGGCTCTTGCCACCTCTATAGTGCCTTTTTTAGGCAGTATTCCAATGACCAAATTACCACCATAACAGCTACAAACAAATGCAATTTGAGGGTCATGCTGCTCAATGCTAGAAGTCTAAATCTCAAAATCCACTCACTTGAAGCACTCCTTAAAATGGAGAACATCGACATTTAACGTAGAAGAATACTAGTGTACCAACAATAGCCAAAAGGATGGTAGTGCTGCCAAGAAAAACTCTGCTCACTTAGTTCAAAACGTTTTAATAATCCCAATGGACACGATACATAAAAACAAGATCCAGGACAAATGATGGTTAAGCGCTTTCATCTGCAACAGTCAGATTTCATCAGAACCAAGATTACTCCTTACTTCAAACATTAAATACTCATTTTGGCACCAAAAATGAGTTAATCAAATTAACCTGTTACAGGTGATAAAACAGATATACCTTACATTATATATATATCATATAACAACATCTAAATACATATGTATGCACATAATTAGTGCATTTAATGCATACTGTGTTCACAAATAAAACATACTGCATACACATAGAAACACTAACAAGGGGTGTACAGAACTAGAACCAAAAAGCAGAATGCATCTAATCAAATGTTCTACTAACACTGGGTTAAAAACTGAAGTATGTATATAAAAAATAATAAATAATATAAAAAATAAGTATGATAGTGTATAAGTAAGGTGCTAACTAATAATAAATATACAAGACTATATATGACTAACTGTATATGAATAAGTGAATCCAATAAATATTACTCAATAAATATCTCTCAATAAATATAGCTCAATATATAAATATAATAAATATTGTGAATATAGATAAATATATGTATAAATGTAGATAAATATAAATAAATAAATATAAATATATGTATAGATGTATGTATAAATAATGTAAAAAATCTGTTAAAATGTACTAATAAATGCTGACAGGGATAAATAAGTGAAAATAATAACTGATGACAAAACAAAGTTGTCTTCAACTGTCCATAATCAAGAAAGGTTTTATGCTTATAGGTTCATAGGTTCATAGGTTTATACTAGGCTATCTGCCCTAAGGCATTTATAAGCCTAGCCCAAATTTTTGTGGCTTACGCCACCCTTATATGAAAAATACTGTGCCCATTAGTTTGTTGTGCCTCTGTCCAGCAGTGACACAGAGATGATTCAGGTAAACCTACGATCTCCCATCCACAGGTCTAGATTTCTCTTGAACAGAGTCAGCGAGGTGCTCTGCCTCACATGGACCGGGATTTTATTCCACAGCATAGGGAGTCTCTGAGTGATAAATCTATCCCTCCAGCACATCCTATTTATATCCGTGCTAAGGTTTAAGTCGCTTGCTCTAGTGGTTTTGGTGGATTTGGATTTTTTGAGGTGGAGCATGTCCATTAATTCCGGGTTGGACATGGCCTTGTATGTCAGGCACATGTCACCTCTGAGCAGACGGTATGTGACTGAATAGAGCTGGAGTTTATTCAATCTGGCAGCATATGACAGATTTTGGAGTCCCTTTATCCTTTTGGTGAGGAACTTTTGGGGTCTCTCCAATTGCTGCAGATGTCTGGTGAGATACATCCCGAATGGGGCATTGTACTCGATCATTGGTCTGATAAGTGAAGAGTACAGGGGAACAATGACCTCACTAGATCTGGATGTGAATCCCTTCATGATCAGGTGGGCAATGTAGAAGGTCTTTCTAACCACTTTAGCAATGTGAGTGTCAAAAGAAAGGCCACTGTCAACCTGGGTCCCCAGGTCCCTGATAACCTCTTCTGTGCTTAGTGGATTGCTACCTATATGGTAGCTTGGGGTTACCTTGTTTTTCCTGAAGGGTATGACTATACATTTTTTGGCGTTTAACTTCAGGCCATGGCTCTGGCACCAGCTATCTGTTTCCGTGAGTCCCTTCTGAAGGATATCCGTGTCCGATGCACTTTCCACTATGGCCCAGCTTGCAGTCGCCTGCAAACTTTGTCAGCCAAAGTCCTCCCATGCTGGCCTGTACTTCTGAGAAGTAGATGCCAAACAATAGGGGGCCAAGGACCGAGCCCTGTGGGACACCACTTGTAACTGGCTTGGAGTCTGACACAGCGCCAGCAACTCTAACCCTGTGGGTTCTGTCCTTAAGCCAGTTTGCAACCCATCTTGTGACATATGGGTTTACATTTAAGCTGGTAAGTTTTTCTACAATACCCGAGTGGGGTATTGTGTCGAAAGCCTTTGCAAGGTCAAGGTAGGCTGTATGGACTGCCTTCCCTCATCAATGGCCTTGGTGACTGTTTCAAAGAAGACGACCAAGTTCAAAGGCATGATCTTCCCTTGACAAAGCCAAACTGGGTCGGGTCCAATGTCTGCAAGTCCCTATATCTTTGTTTATGAGCTCCATTATGATCCTCTCCATAGCTTTGCAGACTAGACTTGTTAAGCTTATGGGGCGGTAATTACCAGGGTCCAGAGTTGCCGCCTTTGTGGAGTGGGACCACAGTTGCCGACGCCACTCCTTGGGCACGTATCCTGTGGTAAGGCTGAGATTAAACAGCTGCCTTATGTGCGGGTTAATTCCTCATTTAGCTCGTAGCACACAGCCGGGGACACCATCCGGTCCCATTGATGCTGTGTTTTTAGCTTTAGAGAGAGCAGCTTTCACCTGCGCATTTGAGATGTCCGGGAGGCTACACTCGGCTGGGATAGTTATCTCTCCTTTAGGGGAGAGGGGTGAAGTTTGCACTGAACCTGTCTGCCAGTATGTTGGCAATGTCTGTGGGTTCAGTGATTTTGTATCATTTTGGACTAATTCTGAGCATATCTGGGAGTTTCCACCCAGGTTCCTAACATAGCTGAAAAAGGCCTTATGATTGTCCTTTGAATCCATGGCAATTTTTCTCTCAAAATTGGCCTTAGTTGATTTTATGAGTGCTCGTATTTTTTACTAATAATGATCAGGGGTGACTTCCCTTTTATGGATTTTGTTCTATCATGTAATAGCTTTTTCCTCTTATTGTAAAGTTTGTTAATGGCTGGGGTCCACCAGACTGGACGCTTGCCCTTTGTGGAAAGAGTCTTGGTTTTATTTGGGATTGCCTGATCCATGCAGTCCTGGAGGTGTTCATAGAAGGCATTTGTAAGGGCTTCCGCAGCTTGGGTTGTGGTTTCCTCTGGCTCAGGGGCCTTGAAGGATACTACACCAGTCTTGAGTAGTGTGAAGTTTGCTTTAGAGAAGTTCTTCACTATGGTCTTTTTGTTTGGGGTGGGGGCGGATGTGGATTTCCAGTGAGATTAGTTTATGATCAGATCTCACCAATGAGGGATATACTTCCGTGTGGAGCATTTTGTCCCCATGTTTGTGACAATGAGATCTAGTATATTTTCTCCTCTCGTGGAACAGTGACTAGCTGTTCCATGGCATTTGAATTTATGAACTCCAGGAACCGTTGGGCTAGAAAGTTAGGGCTTGAGTAATGTTCCCAGTCTATATTCGGTAGTTGAAGTCACCCAATATGATGGTGTTTGGAGATACATTTATACCCTCCAGTGTCTTTAGGAAGGCTGTGTGGGGTTCCTGAGTTTGAGAGGGTGGCCTGTAGCATGCTACAATTTGTAGAGCAGTTTTGCCTATGGTTAGTTGCACCTGGATGGTTTCCGAGCTTATGCGTTGCCACCAACCTGGAGGTGTGGGTATCCTTTATGAAAATGGATACACCCCCTCCTTTTGTGGTGTGGTCCGGGTTTTGGGGCCGGAACGCATGATATGAGGTAAAACCTAATAGTGCCAGGGTGCTCTCAGGAGCCTTGAACCAGGTTTCAGTTACAGCACAGACATCGATGTTCTCCATACTGAGAAGGGCCTCGAGTGCGTGCATTTTGAGATTTAGACTTCTGGCATTGAGCAGCATTACCCTCAGTTTCTTCCCATTTTTGTTTTCTAGGGTGGTAGGTTTAGAATTTGAGCCTTGCCTAAAAAAGGCACTATGGGGGTGGCAAGAGCCTTAGCCAATATCCAGAATCCCAGGGGTGACAGGTGCAAGTCGTCCCTTGCGAAGCAGCATGGCTTGTCAAGCATGTCATCCCAGGCAGACAGACACTGGATCCCCTTTGAATGACACCAGACATTAAGCCAATTGTTAAAGCTGATCATCTTGTCTCTATATTGTGGCATCATTCTTGGTGAAGGAAGGATACTGCTCAGGGTTAGGGTCATACCTGCCTGGGCTACATAATCAGAGAGCTCCTCTATGTCTCTTTTCATGTAGTCCATGTTCATTTAGACCAGGATAGGTCGTAGCATCACATAGTATTTGCCATTTGCTTTCTAATAAAGCCAAATAACATTTCCAATTCCCTTCAGAATAAGAATGGTCAATAAAATCTATGATGCTGAAACGGAAGGAATGTTCATTGCCCTTATCTAGAATATGTCTACTTAAGGCATTGTTGGGATCCTGTTTCCTAATCCTATAAGTATGCTCATATATTCTAGTCCTTAATTTCCTCTCCGTTTTCCCAATGTAGAAAGCATCACATGCTATACAAGTAGCAATATACACTATTCTCAAGGTGTTACAATTCCCCCCTTGACTATATAACCTATTGGCAATAATGTTCTTTAGCTTTACTACCTTATTCTCATTAACAAACTTGCATTGCTTGCAAGCTCCACATTTTCTAGTTATTTTAGTTCTAGATATGTGCTGTAACAGAGACTTAATTCAAGGCAGCCGAAAGAACCCCTGCACTACCAGGCTATAACTGATTCCACACCTTTTGGCCCCAGAACTTGGACTGAAGCTCCAAAGGCAGTGATGGTTCCATATTCATAAAGGATGCACACTTCTCCAGACTGGTAGCCCAACAGAATGCATCTGAGATACCTCAGGTGCAGCTAACATTGGGTAAGACAGAGATTCAGGTTGTAGACTGCTATAGGTCCCCAATCATGTCCCAAAACTCACACTCAGCATTCCTAAGTATCCAGGAGAATATTTGGGTCCAACCTAACACTCTCATACTGGACGACTTCAACTACCCCTCCATTAACTGGGAAAACTACTCATGAACCAATACACTTACCCAGCACTTTCTGGAATTCATTAATTCCAATGCCCTTGACCAGTTTGTTCTTACCCCCACTAAAGGTAGCAACATCCTTGACCTGGTCATTACTAACCTGGGTGACTGTTGCTCTACACCAATAGTCAACCTTGGAAATCCACATCCCTCCCACCCGCCCCACAAAGGTAACCACCATGAAAACTTCTCCAAAGCTAACTTTGGGCTCCTAAAAACAGAGGTGGCTAACTTCATAGCACCCATGCAAATGAAAATAGTTGCATGACCACTGAATCATACACCAGTGCACTGTATGAACACATACACAAATAAACGGAACTCACCATACCCAGTAGAACCAAGACGTTCTCCTCAAAAAAAGGAAGCCAAACTGGTGGTCCCCTGTAATACACAAACTCCACAACAGAAGGAGGAAACTGATGCAGAATAAGGTGAAGTCCCAAGACTGGAAAAACTCCCTTATCAGCCTCAACAAACAGTTGAGATGCCTCATCAAATCCTCTAAAGCTAGCTATGTAAACTGAATTGCAGCAGATAGTAAAGACAACCACAAGGCCTTCTATAATTATGTAAAGAATCACCACAGCAATACCCAGATTTGCTCTGAGCTAATGCACAATGGTACCTCCTATATAGAGCCAACAGATATTGCCAATATAGTGGTTGACAGATTTATTGCCAACTTTACCCCTCTCTGCCCCCAAATGACCAATCACAATACCAGTAGATTGCCAGGTACCCAGTATTACTGCTGCACAGGTTAAAAGAGCACTGTCCAAGGCCAAGAATACAGCTTCTATAGGACCTGACAATATCCACGGCTGTGTTCTACATGAACTACAGAGTGAACTGGCACCTCACCTGTGTGCCCTGTTCAATCACAGCCTCACCTCAGGCTTTGTCCCTACCAAATGGTGCACTGCTACAGTCATCCCTCTCCACAAGGGAGGAGTGATTACAGACCCTGGGAACTATCATCCCATTAGCCTGACGAGTCTGATATGCAAAGCTATGGAATGCATCACCATGGACCTAATAAACACGGCTATAGGGAATCTCCAAACTCTGGATCCTACACAGTTTGGTTTTGTGAAGGGTAGATCATGCCTGCTCAACTTGGTCAACTTCTTTGAGTCAGTCACCAGAGCTGTGCATGAAGGCAAAAGGGTTCATACAGCCTACCTTGATCTGGCCAAGGCCTTTGATACCATTCCCCACTCAGGAATCATAGAAAGACTCACTAAGCTAGGCATCAATCCCTGTATCACTAGGTGGGTTGCAAACTGGTTCACCAATAGAACCCACAGTATGAAAGTAGCTGACTCCAAGTCAGACTGTTGACCAGTCATGAGTGGAGTCCCACAGGGTTCAGTCCTGGGTCTTTTCCTGTTTGGTATCTACTTCTCTAAAGTCCAGGCCAACATGAAGGGACTCTGGCTGACAAAGTTCACAGACGATTGCAAGTTGGGAGCTATTATTAACTCCCCAAGTGATGTTGACATCCTACATAAAGGCCTCAATGAGACCAACTGATGTCAGAACCATGGCCTTAAGCTCAATGCCAAAAAATGTGTCATCATCCCCCTTGGGAAAAACCTGGTTCCCTTGAATTACCACATCTATGGTAGTCCACTGAACACAGAAGGTGTTATAAGAGATTTAGGAACACAGGTTGACAGCAACCTCTCTTTTGACCACCACATTGCCACTGTGATCAGCATGTCCTTCTATGTGGATCATATCATTACTAAGGTTTTTGCATCCAGGAAGAAAGAGGTCATTGTCTCCCTCTACTCTTCCCTCATTAGGCCAATCATTGAGTGCAATGCCCCATTTGGCATGTACCTCACTAGACACCTGCAACAACTGGAGGGGCCACAAAAGTACTTCACAAAGAGGATGCTAGGCCTTAGACACTTGTCCTATATGGACAGACTAAAAGAACTCCAACTATTCTCTGTCTCATATCGCCTACTTAGAGGAGATCTCTGATTGACTTACAAAGCCATGTCTAACCCAGCTCTGTTAGAAATGCTACATCTAAAAAAATCCCAATCCATCCACACCACATGCTCCAGAGACCTCAACCTCATTACCACAATCAGTGCTGTAGGGACAGGTTTGTAACCCAGAGACTGCTCATGCTATGGAATAGACTTCCCACACATGTCAAGCAGAGCACCTCACTTGCCCTCTTCAAGTGGATGGGAAATAGAAAATTCCCCCGGGGATCACTCCAGTAGCTCTACTCGACAGAGGCACTAGGAGCTAAGGTTGGGTGGCACAATGCCAGGGTAATCCTATGGGCTAGGCTTGTAAAGGCCCAAGGGCCATTAGCCTAGGACACACATATGAACCTATGAACCCATGGCTGTAGCACACAAAACCCCAGACTGGAGTACATCTATCTCTGGAATTGAGTCACACTCCCACTATAGAAGGTCATACTGGACATGCTCTTACACTTAGAGAATCACAGGCCATGTTGGCACCCACATCGGACTATATAACTGTATTGTGCATATATGTCTCTGCATACAGACAGCTATGTACACCTTGACTGTCCCTATAAGCTATTATCAGATAGGATTACCCTCAGCTAGCTGTAGGTGACCCATATGTGATATATCTGCATCTGTTACATGTGATACACAGACATATATATTGGCAACATATAACAATATGTCAAGCATACACTTACATAGATGTGGGGAAGAGAGAGACAGACAGTGATATAGAGAGAGAGACAGGGGGACACACAGAGAGTGAGTCATACACACGGATACCCTGAATGGCATAGAGTGATGCCATGCTGTGGACAGTGGCATACCGGTCATAACCAGTTGCACTTGCCAGCATGAAGGTGAGCTCTATTGTGTAATTAGTACTGAGGTGAGGGTTATAATATCACATCATCTGCTTGTGTGTGTGTGTGTGTGTGTGTGTGTGTGTGTGTGTGTGTGTGTGTGTGTGTGCGCATGTGTGTGTCTGTGTCTGTAGGTTTAAGTATTAAGAGGCTGTTCCCACTCAGTACACTTCCCATTGCCCTACTTCACAAGATCTGCTGCTGTCATTCACATTAGAAGTACCATTGGACGCATGTCAGCCCTATAAGCTCTGTAGTGCATATGATAACTGCATAACACTATAGTACAAATAAATAGCTAGGTAGGGGTTCTAATCTCAGTCCTGGCAAATGTA
>NC_056739.1:1304405677-1304440677 GCF_019279795.1 Protopterus annectens
AGGGTTATCCCACCATCCATGAAGGCAGTTGCAAGATTACTTTTTGTAAGCGGGTGCATGTTAGGTCCCAGGCATATAATCTATGTGGAGCATGTCATGTGTGCGCAGAACTATAGTACAAACAAGTGGATACGTAGGGTTACTAATATGTCTATTGGCAACTGTGTATGTGTTTCTGTATGCACAGTCCCTGTGACTGTCTTTAGTGTGTATATGTGATGGCTATATCATTTTGTGTGCCTCTTCCACCCTGTGAACTCCCCCATTGCCAACCTAGTGTCAGCCCATACAGATGTCATCCACCGTACAAGCACAGTTACACAGTTTTGAACACCAAGCCACTGTGGTGCATGCAATGGTCATATCACTGTGTATTTTACATTAATAGATGGGTAGGTCATCTACCCTGATATGTGTTACCTCCATGTGTGTTTCAATGCATGTCCCCATGCAGCAGTGTGTGTGTGTGTGTGTGTCAGATGGGTCTAACATGTTAAGGGCCTCTGAACCCACCATTGGCAATCCTAACAGCCCCTGCAATTGTCACTCACTTCAATATTAGTGGCAGACACTGCCACACTACAGTACCACTGTGATATTTATGTTATGTATCTAGTGCTATTGTTCACAAGACTGTGTAAGTAGGGGCTGTGCTCAACCCTTTGTCAGCTGCCGCATGCACAGGACTATGACTCTGTTTGCACTACCAGCACGAGAGGCCAGACATGCATGTGAGATAGCAGACACACATGCTGGTGATTGTCAGGTTAGACTAACACAGGCTGACCTGTGTCAGGAATACATACCCCAAACCTGTCATACATAGTACCAGGCATACTCTCATCAACTGCATGATGGTCAAGTGGATGTGACAGAAATGACAGGGGCAATAGGTGCTGATAGCTGAATTTTTTGCAGTTAAAGTAATGGCTAAGCTTGTGAGGGGCCTAATGCCAGTAGTCAAGTAACCTGCTCTGTATGTGTGAGCCTGCAGTCCTACAGAACATTCAGGTGACATGTATGAAGGCTAGGTGGCTGTGTCAAGGGTATGTATGCAAGGTTATACTGTGTGCCACAATTGCCCCTCACACACTGTTGCATGTAAACACACCCGGTAATCATGTTCATATACAGCTGTATCTTGGCTATGAAAAGGTCACAGTGCTCCAACTCTGCCTTACTCATCATTGCTACTGTCAGCAGGCCCACAGCTTGCAGACACACAGACACCTGGAACACAAGCAGAATACAGTATGTGACACTACAGTCAGTCAGCAGTACTAACACCAATAGTGCATCATGGCTAACAAGGTACATACACCTCAATGTGTACCTATAGCTACAGCCAACAGACAGCACCTTACACAGCATGACATTGCTACATAGTCACCCTGTGCATCAGACCCATACGAGCATGTCTGTGCATCGATGGTATGGATAACAGGGTTGTGGCACAATTATCGTCTCATGCACAGGGTGTTGTTTTGGATTGCCAGAGGCCTAAGCTGGGCTATATGGCTGACATTGTGTGTGTGTGTGTGTGTGTGTGTGTGTGTGTGTGTGTGTGTGTGTGTGTGTGTGTGTGTGTGTGTGTGTGTGTGTGTGTGTGTGTGTGTGTGTGTGTGTGTGTGTGTGTGTGTGTGGGTGTGTGTGGGTGTGTGTGTGTGTTTGTGTGTCTGGAGGGGTGGTGTTCAACTTGGCTGTGCAGAGGAGCTGCGCATGCCTGGTTGTGACCGGCCTGTGAATGGGATGTGTGTTTGTCAGCACACCATCAAGCCATGTGGATACCTGACACAGAGCTATGTTGGACAGCTGTGGGCCATGCATGGCAGGATATACGGTTCACCATCTCCCGGCAGGGACGTGGGAACTGGTTCTGCCAGGAGTATCACTGGCACCGCCAGGCCCAAGGACAGATGCAGTCCTACTCCCCGATGTTGACTGCTGTCTGCTGGATCTGCGTCCCTGATGGGACTGGCTATTATTAACTCCCCAAGTGATATTAACATCCTATAGAATGGCCTCACTGAGACCAACGACTGGTTTCAGAACCACGGCCTTAAGCTCAATGCCACAAAAATATGTTGTTATCCCCTTTGGGAAAAACCCAGTTCCCATGAAGTACCACATTAATGGGAGTCCAATGAACACAGAAGGCATTATAAGAGATCTGGAAACACAGGTTGACAGCAACCTCTCTTTTGATCACCACATTGCTACTGTAGTCAGAAAGTCCTTCTATGTGGCACATCTCATTATTAAGGTTTTTACATCCAGGAAAAAAGAGGTCATTTTCTCCCTCTATTCTTCCATCATTAGGCCAGTCATCAAGTACAATGCCCCATTTGGCATGTACCTCACTAGACACCTGCAACAACTGAAGAGGCCACAAATGTACCTCACAAAGAAGATCCTAGGCCTTAAATACTTGTCCTATATAGACAGACTCAAAAAACTCCAACTGTATTCTCTGTAACATATTGCCTACTTAGAGGCAATCTCTTCTTGACTTACAAAGCCATGTTTGACCCAGCTCTGTTAGAAATGCTACATCTAAAGAAATTCCAATCCCTCTGCACCACACACTCCAGAGAGGTCAACCTCATTACCACAATTAACAGAACATGCTGGAGAGACAGGTTCATAACCCAGATACTGCCCATGCTATGGAACAGACTTCTCATACATGTCAAGCATAGCACCTTGCTGACCCTCTTCAAGAGAAATCTTGATGAGTGGATGGGAAACAGAAAATTCACCTTGAGGATAACTCCGGTGGGTCTACTTGACAGAGGCACTGGGAACTAAGGTCGAGTGGCACTATGCCGGGGTAATCCTATGGCTAGACTTGTAAAGGCCTCAGGGCCATTAGCCTAGTACACACCTATGAAACTATGAACCTATACCACAGAACAATCTGTGGGTGACAGGCTCCTCACCACGCCCGCACCCAGGGGGGGACAGGCCTCATTCCCTGAGGCGGTTACACCCAAAGGTGGTGCAGGACCAATGGAGGAGGATGTTCCTGGTTGGGTCCCAGATGTGCTGGAGCCTGGTGCCATTGCCAGATGGGGCAGGACAGGCAGATCCGCCGAAATTTGCCTTCCAAAACATGCAATGGTATTGTGGTTTTTCCAGATATATTGGTTAGTCATGAACAACACATTTTAAAATTAGTTATAACAGCGTGGTTGCATGTTCCAATTAACCCAAAACAACAGATTTGAAACAGTTGCATAGCAAATAGAACACATACATAAATGGAACAACAGTAAGCGCTTTAACAGCATGCAAGTTACATTGACAGCAACAGGCCAAAACAATGGTATTTGAACAAGGTATGTTAATATGCCACCAATTAAATATATGAACAATAATAGAACACATGCCCCAACAATAAGTTTTGAGAACAACATACCTGTAGTATATGAATAATAATTATTGATGCAGATGATGGGTGGGGGGAGAGAAAAAGTCCATTAACAACTGTATCTGTTTCTATTTTTCACAACAGTACTGCTCAATACTCTACAGGTATGCCCTCCCTTTACATCTACCTATGGCCCACAGCTTATGTGGCACATACATACCTGTTAGACTGTCAACCTGTACAGGCATAGAGTAGTCTAGGTGAGCTGTGGCTACTTTACTGGAGGGGGCTTGTAAATGTCAGGGTTACATACTTGACAAAGAAGGGATTACCCTGCAATGATGTTGTGTGAGTCTGCTACTAGCATAGTTCAAATGGATTCTTATCTGCGTCCAAGGTGATTGGCAGCAGTGACCACTAACCATGACAGCATGACCTTGAGAGACATGTATCAGGAAGAGGGGATGGTATATGCACCTATCCTGCTGTCATTTGCAGGCATGGGGTTGGACAGTGGTACAGTTGTACACGGTGTATTGTTATACCCTTCAAACAACTACTACAAACATTTCATTACCTGTAAGACCTGTGGAGAAAATATCTGTTAACACTATCTGACTGTTTCTACAAATATTCAGGATTTCCTGAGTCTATATATGCACATATCTCAGTACTATCTGACTGTTTCTACAAATATTTAGGATTTCCTGAGTCTATATATGCACATATCTCAGTACCACTCCCTGGATTCGAACGGTGTCTGAGTGTTTTAAAATGAACTATAAGGCTAATTCTCATCACACTGAGCTACTGGGGAACTGCATTTCTTGTTTGACTGTTTTCTGCCTAATATACTGTGGGTTAGACAGTGTGACCTTGTAATTCTGTGATTCATACATGACAGATAGTGTACTGTGTAGTAATCCTTTGAAATTATATGATCTGGAAAAAAAAGGTTAACACAAGGCACTGTAGCAGGGGACACACTATAATACATGTGACATTAGTATTCAGGGTTCGGATCTTAGTGCATAACATATGTCATATTTCATGTATATCTTGATTTACAGCTCCACAATCTACTGTTTTGCATACTAGCCAATTCTCAGAACAACCTCTGTTAATTCATGCTGTCAAAGCCATATTTTCTGTGCAGAAACTGTTGTTGTCTTTCAGCTTTTCCCGGTTAGGGGTCGCCACAGCGGAACTCCGGTCCGCTAATGATTGGCAGTAGATTTTCACAAACGCCGAGGTGCCAGCTTGACGTTGAACCTTCAACGAAGGCATGCCCATTTACACATGTCTTTCGAATGCCCATAAAACCACAGGGAGGACATGCAGACTCCACACAGGAGGCACTCCCCGCACTCCAGCCGAGAATCGAATGGGAGAACCTCTTGCTGTGAGACAGCAACGCTACTGCTGCACCACCGCAGAATTTCTGTGCAGAACCTGTACACATTATATTTCTACAACAACATACCAGAATATATACAACAGTCGGTGGTTTAGGTTTTTATTGTTCTTATATGATACAGTGCTCTACTACTGCATATGCTGTAGATGACTATTAGTCTGGCAAACTTTTCTTTAATTGTTAGACACAAAACACAGTGAACAATTTACTCCTTCTTATTTATTTCACTATATACTGCAAGGTAGATCTGTACTCACCAGCCTGTTGGTGCAGCCTTGTCAGTCTGTCCGCATGGGCCTCAGCATTAAGACACCTTCATACATCCCTCTACCAATCGTATATTCACCTTTAACTTGTATGCAGATTATAGATCTAAGAATTTAGTTTATCTAGCTAGCTGTAGATCGTGTGTCTCTCTATACTGGTAAGATGACCAGAGCTTAAAGAATGTATTATGCAACATCTGGGTGACATCAGGAAAATGAATTTCTTTAAAGCTTTAGCTAAGCATATATCCAGTAATTAAGGGCACATGTTTGAATTTACAGTACTACAACTGATATCAGATAATAAGAGGGGGGTGATATTAACAATAGATTAGAGTTAACTGAAATGCAGTGAATAGCAAGGATGTAAGCAGATAATAAATCACCAGGAATTAATGCTACTATGCCTTTAAAACCTGTTCTTATGAAATGTAGATCACATCAGTGACGTAATAGCTTTATTGATTAGGTTTTATTGGTTGTTTTATTATTGCTAAGATATTTAAACTTGGATGCAATGTTTGTCTATTACATGGATCTGAAAAAGCACTTTGTGTGAAAGCGCTTATCCTGTCATATTTTTAATAAACTATGTATGCTTTTAGCTGTGGTGGCCACTTGGAGCTTTTGGTTTCTACACTTGTCAGTCACAGTAGGCGAAATTGTAAGGGGACACATAGGGACAGATTTTAAATATTGCTCTTACAAACAGAAAGTGTGACTGTGATTTTCTAGCAAATCACTGGCAGATCATTCGGGATTTAAGTCAGAACATAATGGCAGGCATTTGGGTTTCAGACTTCATACCCTTCAAGAAATCCGTGCTAATGCAAAACCTGTTATTCTATCAACTTTCCAAGTGTGTAAGAGCAATATTTAAAAAGTGCCTCTATTTTTGCGCCTTTGTCCCCCCATTATTTATGGCTTTGTGCAGCTTTTTTGCTCTAGGAGGTTGACAGGTATCTGAGGCAGGCATCTGGGCATTCTGCAAAAAATCTGTACAGTTGAGGGGTATGGCCGTACACCTGTTTTTGTGTTTAAGGCCATATGGCTCTTTTGCAGTACCTGTCACAAACTCCCTGCATTGCTTCCTATTGGGATAGGTGCTTTCAGTGTCCACGGACACTGAAAGCACTTGTAAAGTGCCATATGGCACTTTGACAATGCAGGAGGTGTGTGACAGTACCTGTCAGACACCACTGCATTGCTTCCTATCTGGACCTCCTGCTTTCAGTGTCTGCGAACACTGAAAGTGCTTTGAAAGTGCCATACAACACTTTTGACAATGCAGAGGGTGTGTGACAGAACCTGTCACACAACCCCTGCATTGATTTCTTGCTCCCATATCTATTTCAGTGTCCATGGACACTATTTTACTAATTTTATTTGATTTCAGTCCGTGGACACTGAAATGCATTTAAAAAGTGCCATTTAGCACTTTCTGAGTGCAGTGGGTGTGTTAGATGTGTGTGCACTACTTAAACCCACTCCCCCTGCACTCAGTAGTGTTCATGTCCACTTAGCCTTAGTAGTAGCGTGTCTTCATGAATACGCAAGGTGCACTGCTTTTAAAGCTAATGGTAAATGGACATGGTTTACTCCTTGGAGGAATAGCACTATTCCTGCACAGAGTTTATCAAATCCTGTGGTAGGTATTAATATTTTTGTCTCAAAAATAGCATCATAACTATTGTAAAAGAAATTCTAAAAAAAGTATAACTTTAAAATGTTTAAATGTGATATCACCTTGGTAATGTGGATGGATAAAGCCCTGACAATGACCCAATGTTCTGGGTTCAGATAGCAGCCTGTACATTGGAAGAGCCAAATGAAGAGTCAGAATGACTGACCAGTGCTGACTCTCCCATCCTGGAGGTAGCAGCATCAGTTCCTGTCTGCTGTACTTACCAAGTTCCTGTCTGCTGTACTTACCACCAAAAAGTGCAGTCACTGAAAAACACTGATGCTGGTGACAACCAAGCCAGTTTTGGTAGCCCTCATCCAGCATGTGGAAAGGTGCGCATGTGCACACAAGTGCACAGACACACACACACACACACACACACACACACACACACACACACACACACACACACAAGGTAAAGAATGGCATTACAGTGATTTGAGTGACTACATCAGTCGTTTAGGGGTTGGGCTATTGCTTGTACAAATGTCCTCATATCTTTAATTTCACATGCTGCAGTTTCTGGAGTGGAGGTGCTTTGTACTTCCCCATCCTAGGGGCAATTGAGGTCTGATCTTGAAACATGGATGTCCCTGGTCCAAGGATGGTGAGGTTAGACCTTTGGGCTTTGGGGATGAAGATACTCCTAACATCACTGACATGTGGATGAAATGGCACAGGCAGAGATATAATATTCTCCTGGCTGCTTAAATGAAGGACTGTCTGGTTGGCACTCATATGGGAAGGGCCCTTGAAAAGCACCTTGAAAATCTGTCCAAATATTTGATATAATGATAATTTTACATAGCTATGACACTTTTGTTCACTGTTCAAAATATAAAATGTACTATAGGTAGTATACTGAATGGTGCAAAATGATTACAACTTGAGAAGTTAAGAAGCTTGATAAAATGCATATAGTCACAATTCTCAGTTTCTTGCTGAAGAGTAAAACCATATTTTGGAGTGAAGAAAAATAATATTTTTCAACCAGGTTGTTTTGGTAGGGTTAGGCATATGGTAGCGCTTAAGAGGGTATGAATGAAGTAAGAAACAGGGCAGAACTAGCTATTATTTATTTTCATACATGGTTCAGTCAAGGCTCAACTATCCAATTCCATTCCCCAGATGTTGCCTTTTCGTGACAAAATTTGCTCTTAGTTTTGTTATCATCTGAGATCACATTTCTGTACATAATTTGTTAAAGATATTTTCTGCTTTACTAATGGTTGTGTGACCATGAAGACAGTATATTTAAGTATGTGGAGTAGGGAGAAAGCCTCTTGCATCTCGACCCCCTGAAAAAAAACATATAAGTTATGATCATTTAGGTTGAACAGCTTTGCATTTTCAGTTTAGTTGACTTTTGATCATCTACAGTAGAACATTATGAATTATTACATTTGAAAAAAAAAAGTATAGTTTTCAGGTATGTGTGTGTCTGCGTGTGTGCGTGTGTGTGTGTTTTTGTGTGTGTGTGTGTGTGTGTGTGTGTGTGTGTGTGTGTGCGTGTGTGCATGTGTGTGTCTTTTTTCAGGAGGACAAGTCCCCTGCACCCCACATCCTTAGATAATTAAATATAAAAACTGTGAGACCACACAGCTATGGAGAAAGGGCAAATTCCCTGATTTCCACTGCACCAAAATCTCAATTAAAATAGCTTGTCTTCATTTACCTGTAGTCAATGTTCTGAAGTTCGATAATTTCAGCTCGACATTTAGCTGTTCAACCCTCTGAACCATTGATAATGTGAATGTGATCCGTATATGAATTATTTAGACAAATATCAAATGTATTCTTTATTCATTTGGGTGTTTAGGTATGGCATAGAGGGTCTATGGGTAGCAAACAGACTGGTATCAGACTATTTTCAAGACTGCATTTGCCATGAAGCCTGTTTACAGCAAGTGTATCTCAATAAAAATCTGCTTTCTGTACACTGCTACCTATTGACCTGTAACTTGAATGTATCTCATTGTATCTATACTTTTCTGTGTGATGTGTTTGTTAATAGTATGGAGCTTTTCTCCCAGGGCCTCTGCTGAAAATGAGTTATCATGTCCAGTTGGACTTTCTCAGTAAACAAAAGCAATTATTTTACATATTTGCTATCTGGGTAAGCCCAGTGAACACAAGCCCCCCTTTGAGGGTGACCTAGGAGAACAATCTGGTCAAGTGGCTTGAAAGTGATAGAAGGAATCAAACCTTGTAACCTTGGCTATAGATGCAGCTTGTTAATAGTAGAGAACTTTACTACTCTGCACTAATTGCCAGCTTAACTGGGATAAATTGACAGCTATTTTAAATTACAGCATATGAATACACTGACTCTTGTAATAATATGCCACTTTATAAGCAGATAATCGACTTGAAACAGTAGCCCTTTCTACAACTGATACCTTGGTAAGACACTACCACTTGTAAAGTTACAATATAAATGTATATAAGTTGTATATAGGTACACAGGAACTTGTTTTTTAGAGGATACTCTCTGATGAATTTAACTACGGTGGTGGTGCTGCGGTAGCGTTGTCGCCTCACAGTAAGACATTGTCCTGTTCGATTCTCAGCTAGATCGTCTTCTGTGTGGAGACATGCGTGAATGGACGTACCTTTGTTGAAGGTTGTGCATTAGGGCCGGCAACTCGGCACGTAAAAATCTACTGCCAATTATTAGCGGACCGGAGTTCCGCTGTGGCGACCCCTAACCGGGAAAAGCCGAAAGACACAACAACTCTCTGATGAATGTATCCCCCTCTACCAGCGAGATGACTTATTTTTACTAAGCACACACACACACACACACACACACATATATATATCTATATATATATATATATATATATCTCTCACACACACACACACACACACACACACACACACACACACACACACACACACACACACACACCATATACTTAAATAATGTCTGTCTTGGGAGATAAACTTCTCCCTGTCTTCTCATGGTAGATTCCATATCAAACCTCTTTGCCAACAATTACCCTAATCCCTTTGTGTGATCTAACAACCCTGCACAGTCTGCTGCAATAAACTATTAAGCTATCAACTGCTACAGATTAGTGTAATATTTAGTGGCACACAAGTATTCAAAAACATATGCACACAGTCGTCACAAAAAAAAAAAAATATATATATATATATATATATATATATATATATATATATATATATATATATATATATATTAACTCCTATCACTTAAGACTTAAGAAACATGTTTCAATATATGCAGTTTATTGAAGATGAGAAGACAATACTTTCTAACATCTAGTGATGTTTTTATACAGTTTTCTGCTGACTGAATAACTTATCCTTTACTAGGTTGCAAATAATAGACTAAAGATATGGACAAGTACACTCTAAACCTTCTAACATGTTAATAAAAGACAGGCTACAGTCCTAAAACTTCTGGAGGTCAGCAGCATTGGAACACAAGCACTATAAAGGTTTCTTGGCAGTATCTTTTCTGTCAGGATTGCACCAGCCCTTTCTAAATAAAACTTCACATGTCACAGAACTAATGTGTTTAAAACAGCATGGTTCCATACTGCACTGTCATTTAAATCTAAAAACTATGAAGGATGATTTGTGTTTTGAGGCCCATTTTATTGTCTACTCACAGGTCAAAGTTAATGCCCAGCTTCCTTTGAATTTAACCTATACCACTGGAAGGATCCAAAGGTCACCGTTTATTCAGCTCAGCTTGCCACTTCCTCTAAAAAGGTCAGTGAGCAAACCCTGCCTAAGACACATGTTTGACACTCCAGTCCAGTCATGTGACCTTTCATGGTGGTGCCTGTGCTTCTGATGTCCTATAATATTAAACCTTTTCCTTTGTTCTGTGGACTTAAGCTGCCATTGTACATCCTTTAGGGTTTAGGCAGATACATAACCATTACATATGTCGCAACCTTTATAAAATGTATCCTCCTCATTATGATTATTATTATTATTTTATTATTATTATTTTGAATTTCTACTTAACAGTTCCTTAATGAAGGAGCTGAGTTAAAGTAGGGGAGAATATAAAATAGCGCCATGGTGCCTCATGAACACTAGGTGTCACTTAAGCACTGCAAAGGAGGGAAACTAGCCAAAATGCAAAACAATGAGGGTGGAAGAAGAAACTGGTAAACTCTCCTTTATCTGAGTTGACAACAACACAGAGCTACTCAAAAGAATTTAGTAAAAAGTATTGTTTACAGCAACTATAGAAAACAAAATATGGGTTAATACTGCATAATCTTGATAGCAGACCAACCTCTGTGAAATGAAAGGAGTAAACATACAAGATCCAGCAAGACTGGAAGTTCACAGAATAAGGTTTTCATTTACAAAAGAAAACAGACAAAAGGAGGCACAAAAAGTATATCGAATCACTGACCCTAGCCAAAATCCCTTGGGAGCTGGGGGAAAGAGTACTGTAATGGGACCAATGAAGTGAAACTAGAGGTGATGCTTAAAGTGGGGGTTGGAGGTCTGCAAGTTAAAACACAGAGGAAAACCAAGGCTTACCCAAAAATGTTAGAAGAAGAAACATCCTAACACACAAAATGAAAACCCACTTCTGATGTAGGACAAGTTTACTGCTGAAAGCACAGATAAAGGAACATCTTCTGTCTGCCTGTTCCTCTCCCTGTTCCACATGTCCTTTCCTATGCTGTGCAAAAATCCTATTGCACAATAACCCCATAAAAAGAACTAAATTATGAAAAGCATTTCTTATCATAAAGAATCATTAGCATCTTCTTTCCCTGTGGGCTGTATGCAGCCGTTTGTTCCCTTATAAAAGAGGGGGGGGGGTTCCATTATAGTTATGATTGCAACTCTTGCGGCATTTTCCTGTGTGGTCTAATCTGCACAGTATAACACTACTAGGTTGGCAAGCTAATGCAATCTAGGGCTCCTGACAGCAGCTAATGCCAACAGGAGCTCTTGTATATCATCCAGCAAAGCAATTGCATTTACTGCATTATTAACAGCATGATTAGCTTTAGAAGTGACTCGAGCTGCAACAGAAGGCATGCTTTTACAAAGTGGAAGGATAACGAAAAGTCTCTAGTCTGCAGCAGTGATGACATGGTTGCTAAGTCACTAATGCAACAGGAGAGTGTTAGCAGAAGATAGTGGGGAAACCATTCTGACGAGGTTGCTGCCTACACTGTCAGCTGCAAGGCATGTCTTAACCCAAGCTTTACTGCAAGCTATATTACTGAAAAACATGACAACCTAAATGTAATCTAAAATAAAATCATCAGCTTGTCTTCTTTATTTCTTTCTTGATCCCATTTATTTTATCATTCCATTAAGATGGCACCACAGTTGGCCGAGGAAAGAATGAAGCAGCCAAGGAGACTGTGTGCCTGGGAATCTATCAGTTTGCCCAGGCTGTGTGACTGTGTATTTTGACATAGTACTGTTGCTTCTGGGTCAGGCTATTATTCACTCCAGTTATATATACCAGAGCATATACCAAAGCCTAAGTTCTATACTTCCTTCAGTATTATAGTATTACATACATTTCTTGCTCAATGTATTTATTTATTGTTTTTGCCTGAGTAAATAGACCAGGTACAAGTTCTGCTCATGCTTTAGCTGAACTCTTCAGTTTTTGCAGTCTCTGAAAATGTAAATAAGATAACACCACACAAGTAACAGTCTTTCTTTTCTTTCTTTCTTTCTTTCTTTCTTTCTTTCTTTCTTTCTTTCTTTCTTTCTTTCTTTCTTTCTTTCTTTCTTTCTATCAGTGCTTAATTAATTAAGTTTAAATCAGGGGGTGTCCACTGACACTAGGGGCCCCTTTCTTGGTGGTGAACTGCAATCTCATGGAAGTTAAGTGACTTTCCCATAATTACATTCAATACAAGTAAACCCTGACAAACTTTGAATGTGGAGTCGTAGCATTGTGACTCAGTGACTTCTGTGCTCTGCTGTTGTGTCTTTGCACCTGAAACGTTTTCAGTACACGAGGTGGTAAATTATGGTAGGCATCCAGAGTGTCAACAAGGATGCAGAGAAATATCACCAGGCTAGACAGAATGCCCGTTGAATGTCTGCATAGACAACATAAAGATACACAGTAGGAGAGCTTACCGTGCAAGTTAATGACTACTGAGAGACAGACATTTTATATTTGGTTCAGTAAAGAAAAATATTTGATGAATTTACAGAAATTTTTTTTAGGGGGAAGTTCTCACATTACTTTTAACGTTATGTCATTTCATTATCTGTAACTTAGTGTAGTCTTTTACTTAGCTTTCCTAATGAGCTTTCCTAATGAGCTATTGTGTGCATTATGGCAATGCTGCTAAGTTGGGAGGGTTAGTCTAAAAGCATGTAGACTATACTTACAAAGTACTGGTGTAGCTGTGGCTCCATCCTGCAGAACAAAAATCCAGTTGTAGGAAAAGTACTCCTTTTGATTGCATAAAATTACACTATTTAGAATTAAATGATTAAATGAAAATGGTATATTTACAAGACAGCTACATAAAGGAGTTGCCATCTATCATCATTGTAATGAAGATTGCCAAAAATAAGGAAAACAGGCATATTATGATCATTTTGTTTTAACATGTTTCTTCTACCTGTCTGACTAACAGATAGAAGAAAAAGACATTTATAAGTTTGGAAGTGCTTTTTAAGCACAGTAAAAGATATTGAATTCTTACCTTTACCCTTTCTAGTCATATTTACAGCGAGTCAAATGACTGGCACCTTGTTACATGTTTTAATCGATTTATGTTAGGTAGATGCTGAACAGGTTTCTGTTCATTAGTTTCGACATAGCTAAACATTTTTCTTCTTTTTCCTTTAATGTTGCCTCATAAAACTCAAGTAAAATGGACTCAGTGTATAGACAGATGCTATGGTCCTAAAACTATACTTACATTATCTACATATATCTTTATATTATCTGCACTGGTTTTAGGTCCTAGTATACAATAGTGCAACACAGCAAAAACAGTTATACATATCTTCCTGAGTCAGGTATCCTGATGGAGGCTTAATTTTATTGCAACATCAGGCCTCCCTGCCTACTGATATCCCGACTTGTAACTTGACAATTTCAGTGCTATTTCAATGAATTAACCTCCTTGTATTATGAAATATATTTTTCCATCCATGTCTCTTAACGGGCCTCAGCCTGTGAGCAATGCCTTTTTCCCATAAATCTATAACGTTGTTTTTGCATATGGGCAGTTATACAAAAAAGGGAGTTTTATTTAATAATTGATAACATATCAACTTTCTCTCTCTGTTTCCTTGTCTCCATGGATTTTTTGGTTAATCTAATGGAAAAGTAAAGCAGTGGATCCCTTTTTCATTATACAAGGTTCTCCACATCCCATCTTTGTTTCTTAACTCTCTTAACACATTAAACAAAAAAAAAAAGCCTGCACTCTAAAGCAAGACAAGCCACTCAAAGTATTGGAGCTGGGAATGAGTTCTTGTCTGAAATTCCTTTTTCTGCCCTGCTGCTTCCTCAATTTCCCCTTTTCTGTCAGCTCTCTGGAATTTATGTGACAGTTTTACAGAAAAGGGAATGATTAGTTTACAATAACAGAGCTCCAGGTCAGGTTGGGATTCCGGAGTGGAGGCCCTTGCAGGTCTGGAATGCCTTTCATCTTTTGTCCCGGTACCTTTAGCAACAATACTGAGCACGACTACCCTTCAGCACTTCACTTAATCCTTTCTTCATGACAGGGCCAGTGGCAAAAGGCCTTGGAGGAGGGGTAGGCAAGGAACGAGAGAGACACATTTGAGAGAGAGAGATAAAGGGTGAAGGCAGAGACAAGCAAGGCCAATGAATGAATGAATGAAGTGGGCAAAGCAAAAAAAAAAAATGAATGCAGTGAGAAATTAGCAGCAGTCAGGGGGACCGAAGAGGAAGACAGCACAGCAGCAGTCTTGCTACACAGAAAAGTAATCAGACAGACAAATAGATATACATGAAACTGAATAACCAATTCATCTGCATTTTTTTGAAGAATGTTTAGTGTAACAGAATGTAGCACAATATCTGGTTATATAAACTCCAGTAGATAAAATGCAGAATCAATTGAATCATATTCACTGTCACATCCAGAATAATACATTTAAATATCAGGTTTCATTCAAACTGAACTACTGAAAAGCAGTTTCCACAGCTGATTCAGTATCAGTGTTTTTTTTGCACTTTATTATTTGTGAAATGCATATCTCATCCAATGCTGGGATTATTTTGTTTGCTGAAAAGTGCTGTCTTCTGCGTAGCACAGGGTTGCTGTTCATGAATGTATAATCTGTTTCATATGCAGCACAATGGCATCATAGAAATAGGAATATGAGGTTGTAAGAGAGCAATCCAAAGGTTTTGAAGAAAAAAGTTTCCTTGGTTAATGACAACTTGGCCCACACATTCATCTTGGTTTGTCCTGTCACTCTGCATGTAGTCTGACTGTATACCTAATGCAATTAACTTTCATTTCCCTTTTCCATTAACTTAACACCATGAGTTTATAACATGCTCTACTCACTTGAAAGGTAGGCCTGATTTTGTTACCACTTTCTTTACTATCAGAACCAATGCAGGCACGCTGCAATCTTTCAGTAAAGAAATAACTCCTGCATCTTTAAATGCTCTCCTGTCCCTGTGCATTTCCTTTTCTGAAAAACATCATTATCTCTTTTGCCTTGCTTAGTGAACAAGTTTAATGTTTTCATTCCTATATTAATTGATGCCATACAGAATACATAATCTAATGGAAATCCTGTTGTTTGTATTCACAGAGATTCAAATGTAATAGCACAATTTTAGACACTTTTTTCCCCTGGAAATTAATTTCTAGCTCTACATTACTCATGACAAACAGTCTTCAGAACTTGCTAAAGTCAGACAAACTAGGTGTCCCAATCACAAACGAAAGCAGTAACATCTGATTTGACACCATGATGGTGATTAGCTTGCTATGCACCACACCATCTTTCTGAATGTGCATCTTTTGGAGCATAATTCACAGTCCCAGGTAGTGAAATAACTACAAGTCCCTTTACCAGCTTGAAATTGTTACTATACCTGTTCTAATAATGCCAGACATTTGTAAATGAAGATTATGGGCATTACCATGAAGAAAGATATATAAGAATGTTTGTATCCTGTAACTTCTAGGACTTCTGATATGAAATCTTGGAATAGCAATGTTTATATAACAATTGTTTGGTCACAAATTGGAGAACTGTTAAGACTGAAAAAAAATGATACAGTTCAAAAGTAGTGTTTCTTCACACATACACACATGCACGCACACACGCACACACACACACACACACACACACACACACACACACACACACACACACACACACACACACACACACACACACACACCTCCATCAAGACAGCAAGCCTCCACAATCCCAAGACTTAAACTCAACAGTTACATGACAACAGGGAAAAGAGAAAGTCTCCTGAGCACTGACTATCAGTCTTGGTCAATCCCTTGTTTTCCTCTTATGCATTTCAGTAATTGATTTTATAAATTAATAGATATTCCAAGGCTTTTGAGTTTTATGATTATTTACACCCTGTCAGTAGCATCCCTCAGTCAGGCCTTACTAGTCAATCCCAGAGTAAATGTGTGAATACTCATCCAGTTGTCTAAGTTCTGCTTAAAGTAAGGCAGTAATCCAGACTGCTTAACATATATTGAAAGCTTATTACAGACTTTTGGGAGGGAGTGGATTATAAATATGTCCCTTTACCATGCATTACTTATCTGTTGGTGAAGATTAAGATCCCTTGTTCTAGTACTCATAGCCGGCCTTAGGCATAGGCCAACTAGAAGGCTGCCTAGGGCGCCGTTGTAGCAGGGGTGCTTTTCAGTGTTTATTTGATGTAAGTAGACCAGGATGGGGGCACCAGGTGGTGTGGTGGGGGATGCCCTGGAGCCCTTTTGCCTAGGGCACCAGTCAACCTAAGGCCGTTCCTGCTAGTAATGTTGGAGCCAATAGACATGCAGAGATACAGGAAGTCCAGGACAACTGAGTCTTTAATAGTGCAGTAAGTGAGCTAGAGAACCCTTCAAAAGTCTTAGATACTGAATTAAAGGACAGAGCCTCCAGCATCTCTTTATAGCTCAGGGACTTTAGACTGTGATGTTTTTGGTTAGGAACCTTTATGGTAGTTCTAATTGTTTGATATGTTCAGTGAGATATATTCCAAAAGGACATTGTATTCAATAATTGTTATGATCAATGCTGAGGATAAGGGAGTGATTATCTCTTTAGATCTTGAAGATATTCTTTTTCCAATTAGCTGTGCTAACTAAAAGGATTTCCTGACAACCATTGTCATACAATGGTCAAAAGACAGAGAAATAATCAGTATGAATAGAACAACTTCACAAAATGATAATTTTGTGCATACTGAAACACCAATAAAAGAGGAAAGGGAAATAATTTTGTGGTCAAATTAACATAAGGAGCAGACAACAAGAGAGACATTGGGTTTAAGAACACAACTAGAACAAGGAAGAACATTATTTGGTCACAGTTAAAGAAAATAAAACAAATAATGGAGTCACATTTAAATGCTTTAAAATCAAAAACAGTCCCAGCGGTTTAAAATACTGCCACACCACTGCATTGAAGTTCAGCTTAAGAGTAGTCCAGCCACAAAAGACAGCAATGACATATTGGGTTGTGCTATAAACAGCAATTAAAAAAAAAACAAGCTAGTCAACCAGCAAACAACTCTGTAAAAGCCAACAGTGTTTTGATGCCTAGAAAATGACAGCAGTTAACATTTTCTCACAAGTATACCAGTTTCTAAGATGGAATCCCAAAAACCAGGTTAAATAAACTGTTTTAGTTAAAGAAAAAAAATACCATTACAGCTTAAAGAAATATGAGTTTTAAAGCTTCAATGATACAAAAACAGTTTTAATAGCAGAAATAGTAAAATGAAACCAAGCTTAATACAATTTTTAAACAATCTACAGCATTAAGTATATGTGGTGAAGTCCATCTAATGACTTGTGCTGGGAGATAAAACTTTTTCAGGCTACTAGACATCCTCTCTTTCTAATCACATCTGCCGCCATCATCCCTCTCCACTTCTTTTTGCGGTTAATAAAAAAGCTGAAGAAGAACAAAGGGGTTAAAAAGAAAAGGAGAGGTAATAAAGAGGAAGGAGATGAATGGAGGCTATTTTTCTGAAGATGGGCTTTCCTTTCATTATGGTAAGTGCTATATGTTTTAATCTTATAAGAAGAGGCCCATCTTAAGGAATCTTGAAGACAGCCTCCCCAGCTGATCCTATGGCTTCTCACACAGGAACATAGTCTTGAACTCAATGGTCCCAAAAGAAGATCAAGATTTGAAGATGATATCCAGCTTTTATTGCTTAATAAATGTAGTAAGGGAGAACCAACTTACTGCTGCAAACATGTCAAGTTAAATTATGGAAGAAGACCATGGAGTAGTTATTGTAATTATACAGTCAGTTGTTGATAAGAATAGTAAACCTCTCCTATATTTATCATAACAATAGGTGATGCAGTTTGCTAACTGTCTAGTAAAGGAAAACTTGATAACATTTTCAGCCATGCTGGACTTGATAAAGAAGACAAGGGGATTATTGTCCCTGATGATTGAGTTGATTCTGTCTGCATTGAATCTAAACCTGAACCTAAGCTATCTGTATACATCCATCCAACTTTGGGCGTAAAGGTTGTTCTGTCCTGAGAGCCATTCCCTGTTTTTGGAAATGAACTATGCTAGTTTGACTGAAGGCAGTTGAAGCTCTGATATCCTCTTAATAGATGTAAGGGCTACAAAAAAGTGGATCTCCCAGCTAGGAATTTCAACTCAGATTAGGCTGCAAGTCTGAAGGGTAAAACAGTCAGTTTCACAAGCATAAAATATATGGGGCTGTTTGGTGTCTGAAAAGGAATCTGTGTTGGAATGTTTCACGCAATAAAGCCTTGCAAGCCTTAAAGGATGTCAGGAAAGCAGACTCCTGATCAGGGTGAAAGTTAGAAATTGCCACCAAATGGTCCTTTACAGGTAAATAACTTAAGCCACATTCAATGATTTCCGATCAGTAGTATAAGTCTAGTGGAACAGGTACAGAGAAAGTCTATAAAAACTTATCAGTGTGGCAAAACAACAGAATGTTCTGAAGAAGGTGAGGTTGAGGAAAAGGGAAGCAATTTGCCTAAGACAGTGGAAAGATTCTCAGCTTCTGTAAACCGCTTTTCTTGATAGATCTTGCCATCACAGGAAAGGGGAAAAGCAAAAAGGAGCCATTTTGTCAAGTGTATCCTTCACATGACACCTGGGAAATAATCAAAGAAAGGAAGTTGGCACAATTTTTGTTAAAGACAGAGATGTAAAAGGGTGCAAACTGTGAAGCACCACCGATGAAAGACATTTTACCCACAGTCTGGCTAATGGACCACTTGTCAGGATAAGAAGTCAACAGAGTACTCTGTCTGGCAGCAAATGTGCCTCCCTCTTGTAGTATGCATAGTTATCCTGCAGTGCTGGGACTGATCTGCCCATTGTCACACTATTATGATCCCATGGCAAAAACAATGAGAACAAGTTCCCCTTGCTTTTTGATGTACTACATTAAAGGTTTGAGTTGGAAAGGTTCCCCTACCTTGAGAGTCAACTGATCCAGCCACTAGGCTGGATGACCGCAGCACAAGAAGAGCCCTGGAATTCTGAAACCATGTACTCAATACATCCACTGAAATGCTCTCATATGGAGAGTACCATAATGGACCATGTAGATCGGCACTATTACCAAGCCTAGAAACATGAGGCAAGTTTCCATCTGTACTACTTGAGAGGACAGTTTTAGGGAGACCACTTGACTTAGTGGCAGCATCCAGTCTTGGGGGGGGGGTCTGAAAACCATTATGTCTGAGTATCACCAGTAAATGTTAGCACCAGAACTAAGAGGAGGTGGGTCTTTGTGAAGCTGACTATAATGTAACTTCACCACAGGAACATATCCCTGGATTCTGCATGCCTTGCAGGATTAGTGCAGGAGCTCTAGTAGGCAATATGTCTGCCGTGGGATCCAGGAACAGCCTGCAGGGGCGTGCATGAGTGCTCCTGCACTAGTCCTGCATGGACTAAGCCCCTGTATGCAAATCACCCCATTTGCAGGAGAAATCCATGCAAATGAGGTGAATTTGTGATCCAGGAAGCTTGAAACCGGCCGAGCAGGACTAGTGCAATCTGCAGAAATGTACTCAGTTAGTAACCGACTACATTTCTGCAAAATCCAAACCGGAGCTGTGACAGCTCCAAATAAAGGCTGCATATCAGTCAGGAAGCATGCCGATGGCCAAGTATAAGGCCATTGGCATTGCAAACAGCCAAAAAAATTTAAAAAACAACCTTTCATTTTTTTTGCCTATCTCAGCTGTTTAAGCATAGGGCAGCGGCAGGCAAATGGGATCGGGGAAAATAATAAAATAAACCTAAAATAAGCATTCTAACTAAAATCACTATTCTGCCATGAAAGTCAATGGCAGACAGAAGAGAACATGGCCAGTGAGTAGTGGTTGCTAAAGGGAGAGGCTCAGTGTGAGACATGTAACTATGCATTAGCAGGCAATCCTATGCAAATGAGGGGAATGATTGTGAATCCCAGTTTTCCCCAGCATGCTAGTCAGGTCCCAACAGTGTAAAAGTAGGAATAGCTTGGTGCAAGCCTAGGAGTTAGCTGACATCATGGGGGGGTGTGTCAGGCATACTGTAAGTGGATTGGAGCCCTGTGGCTCAGGTTTGCATCTAGCTTAGCACAGCTAAGCTAGGGGGTGTGTCTGAATCTGCCTAGCACTCTTTACATTGCCTAAGTGAGTGTGTGTGCCACACACCAGGTTTTAAAGGAAGAAAAAAAAAGTTAAACCAGGAAATAGCAGCACTGTGCACATTTCAGCATTCTGTTTGTGCGACATGCCCCTGGGCTTACACAGGGAAGCAATCAGAAGGGAAAACAGCAGTAGGAAGGTAATCAAGGAGAACTAGCATAGCTGGCAGGTGAAATGCATCAGAATCAGCCAGTTACACAGGCAGCAGACCAGTCCAGCCCAGAACACTACTATAAACTATGCAAAGTCCTTCCCCTCTGGTTTTTCCCATACTCTACACTACCAGTGTATACAAGCGGGGAAATTTTAACAAACAAACCTACAAAATGAGAAGGGCTGCAGCAGGCAACATAGAACAACATGTGCAAGAGGCTGAGGGTGGTGAGGATGTGAATGCTGCCGATCAACCCACAGTGAGGAGACAGAGAAAAGTGTACAGACCCAGGGTAATCTACCAGGGGCTACAGGAGCTGGAGATAGTGGAGCGCTATAGGGTGGACATGGACCTCCTACAGCAAATTGTTGAGCTGTGCCGGCCACACCTGACACACCAAACTGACCGACGGGAACCCATCCCAGTGGATACCAAGGTATGTGTAGGCCTAGGAATACTAGCCACAGGTACCTCCCAAAGCTCAACTGGGGGTATCATGGGGATCTCACAGCCATCAGCATCCAGAGTATTCCACCAGTTCCTGGATGCCATGTCAGAATATGCCAGTGAGCACATATATTTTCTCAACACCTGTGAGATGTTGGCCAGCAATATGCATCTCTTCCACCAAATAGCAGAATACCCTGAGGTAGTGGGTGCTATAGACTGCATGCACATATGCATCAAAGCACCACCCGGTGATCAGGGTAGGTCCTACATCAACCACAGGGGCCTCCTCTCCATCAACTGCCAGGTCGTGTGTGATGCCCAGGGCATTATAACAAATGTGTGTGCTGGCTGCCCTGGAAACTATCACGATTCCCACATTTGGCATCTGACACAGCTGTACCAGAGATTTGCCATTGGGGACATCCCCTATGGTCACCTAGTGGGGGATGCTGGTTACACACTGGAGCCGTGGTTGATGACACCCATCAGACATGCACACACACCTGAACAATAACACCATAATGAGGCTCACGCCCAGACCAGACTTATAATAGAGCATGTGTTTGGGATGCTCAAGTCACAGTTCTGTTGTCTGGACACATCCGGTGGAGCCTTGCAGTACTCACCAACTACATGTACCCAAATTGTTATGGTATGTGCCATGCTATACAATATGATCCTGAGGAAAGAGCTGCAGCAGGAACAGCACGAAGCAGGGCCACACAGCCCCACCACCAATGCCAAGGCCTGCACAGGCACAGAGTGACTCTGAAGAGGAATGACCTGAGCCTGCCCCAGTAGGCAGATGGAGGCGTGCCCAGTATGCCCAGGCAGTGGCAAAGAGATAATGCATAGCACATACAATGACACAGTAGTGACCCAAGGAATGACACCTCTCTCTGACTCGCACATACAGTAAAAAGGATGCCAAACATGACACTACCTGTGCTCAACCATATATAGGGAGTGTACTATGTACATCCGACATAGGCAGCTTTCCAGCACCATCCTCAATCCTGGCACACCCACAAGGTAAGTCAATCAACCTACCAACTGCCAAATGGAGTAGAATGTGTCGTTACCTGTATCTATGGTATGGATGTGAGCATGCAAGGGAATCTGGGTGGCTGAATGTTATGAGAGCAGATAGCAGACACCCATAGTGGCACCATGACATCTGTAACACATACTGGAGTCACCATAGTAGCCAGTACTACACAGTGTGACAAAACCCACTGCAGAAAATGTGCTGGGTAACATGTGTGTCCATATGACTTATACATGCCAGTCGGGGAGGTTCACATACCCAACAACAGTCTCAGCCAGCAGGACAGGTGTAGACAAACCCAAACAGAGCCTGTTCTATGGCCTACACAAACAGACTACAGCAGGTCAGGCAGTGGAATGTTAGTTTTGAAGGGTAGGAAGTCAGAAACTAATATGTAGGGCAACCAAAGCTAAGACCTGAAGTACACTGATATGCCTCTAGTCAATATGACAGGTTAGAATACAGAATGAAATGGAGTACCTGACATACCAGTACAGTCATAGCAAATGTGTGCATGTGCCGTGTGCCCCCCCATCCTATGTAGATATGTAGAAACAGTAAGGTGTGCCCCCCCAATCATATGTAGTAATGTAAAAACAGTCAGGTGTGTCCCCCCACAACCCTATGTAGAAATGTAGTAACAGTCAGGTGTGCCCTCCCACTCCCATGTAGACATATAAAAACAGTCAGGTAGCCCCCCCCCCCAATCCTGTGTAGAAATGTAGTAACAGTCAGGTGTGTCCCCCAGTCCTGTGTAGACATGTAAAAATAGTCAGATGTGTCTCCCCACAATCTTATGTAGAAATGTAGTAACAGTTAGGAGTGCACCCCCACGCCTGTGTAGATGTGTGGAAACAGACAGGTCTGCCCCTTCCCCCAATCCAGTGTAGAAATGTAGTGACACTCAGGTATGCTGTGTAGAAATGTAGTAACATGTATGAGTAGGTATAATACGAGTGGAGCACAGATGGCCAGAGGTGGCCAAGGTAGCAGAATAGGTTGTAGCATTTGCACAATATGCAGGTCTGTGTGTGTTAGGATGGTGTGTGTTTCATAATGTGTGAGAGTGGTCAGTATGTATGCATGTTGAGGTAAGACCTGTTGGCCATTGCCCACTACTGCTGATAACAGGGACAAGCCCTCACAACTGCTGTGCCAAAGACAATTCCCACCAGTATAACACATGCTAGCAGTAAGCCATTGTAAATGTATGGTGGTAATATATATTACCATCTGAAAGACTGACATGGCATGGCTGTTGGGCTAGATATACAAGCAGTACACAGGGGGAAGTACCCCAGACATACAGTATATATTGTGTCACTGTGAAATGCTGACACCCTTGGATTTGTACATATAGGTGTGCATCACAGTAACAGGACCTGTAGTAGGGAATACCGATGATGTCTGCCTGAACACCTGCAGATCACAAAGGAGGTAGGAGTTATGTATTGGGAATCAGCTGATGTACCTGCACATGCCAGCATAACTGTAATGCCCCATGCATATCTGTGTGTCAGATGCAAGTAGTGTCCATAGCACACATGCACCCAGCCACACAAACACCACCCACAGGCACCTCTCTGGCAATATCACTGCTGTGGGGAATGGGTACAGTACGGCCCCACCTGTATAAGGCAATAGCAGAAGCCTGCAGCATGCAGTGCAGGTGTCCCATGCAAGTGTGTCTCTAGCTGTAGGCAGCACCCTGCCAGTATCCACACCACCTGATTAAGACTGATAGAAGGTATTGGCATGAATAACTATCACATCTACCCTGTCACCCCAGGGGAATATACTGTATGGTGGTCTGGGACTGTGGGACTTGACAGAATGCAACGGCCTGCCACATCTGGCCTGCATTAACACCTAATGCCCCACAGGCACCTGCCAAAGGCCCGTGTCTCATATGTACTGCCAGTACATGTTATGTCATGGACACCCAAATAACAACATAACACACTCCATGTAAGCCATATGCAAGGCCATGTGGACAAACCACAGTAACATGTCCACCATGTCCCACTGCATGAACTGTGGACCAACATTAACACACACCTGTGATGTGGTGATACCCTTAGGGAAAATATCAGAGAATTACTGTGATGTACAAATCCAAGGGTGTCACCATTTCACAGTGACACAATATATGACATGTGACAAACAAAATAATTACTTAGGGTCTTTCATCTCTTCCCTACCACTCCACAGAACTTAATTCAACCTATACACTCTACCTGTGCCTAAACACAGATTTTCCAGCATTTATTGTGATTTAAAAGCTTGTTTTTTTTTCACATATTGTACTTATTTGACTGTCTGCACTTTTAAAAATTGTTCTTTGTTTGAATAATTTGTTTAACTGTTGTAGGCCAGACATTAAAGTGCGATAGCCTTTTCTGATCGTTTCTAGTCGTTTAAAGCTGTTTTAAGTGTATTTTTTACTATTTTTGCCTTATCTTTTCAAAAAAACAAAAAACCCAAACAATTCCTTGTTTCCCGCATTTCTAAGCTAGTATAGTTCAGTCTTCAGGCTAGTGCTGAATTCAGGGCTGTGATACTAGTTTCTGAGTTGTCCATATCTTACTTGGATAGAAGGAAGTTTCTCTGTTCACCTGTGAGAGAGGGGAGCTTTGAGCAATCTATCTGTCCTTAGAGGAGTGGTTCCAGTCCAGAAGTTATTAGTTTATTGGCCATTTTGGGCTAATTTCTATCTCTTTCATTTCTCTACTATATAAACCACGTTTGCACATTTTTGCGCACCGGGCAGTGCCGGTTAGCTATGGTTAAATTATTTCCGGCTCCACTATGTCTCCTTTTCAGTTTTTCCCTTGAAACTAGTCTAACTCTCAACCTAAGCACTCAAAAAGCATCTTACAACCCAGCACTTGCTCAGACCTAATAGGAAGCACTAATATACCCTGACACTGATTGCCCAGCAGGGCAAGGCTCTTTATTCACCCCTCACCAACCAAGTGACTAAGTAGCTCACCCTACTATTCAGGCATGACCAAAGGGCAACTTCAGGTGCACTTTGCAGTCCAGCTGGTGAATCTGGGTATCCTGAGGCAATGTTACAACTGCCTCATGTACACAGATAACCCTCTCCTCCTACCACAAAACACTAAGATATGCGAGAGATGCAATTATACAGTCAAACTGGAAGCTAAGCTGTCTCCGCCCAAGACTGGAACAGACAGTCAAGAGGAGAAGGCTAACTCTTGCACCACACCTCCAGCCGCACACAGACCTACTAAAACAGCACTGGCAAAAAATACACATGAATACACAAAATCATACTCGGAGGCTCTAAATAAAAACCTGCAAAAGTATCAGAGACCTCCAAAGCAGACACCCAAACAACCTGCACTTCCCGTCACAAACCAGACAGCACATAAAACACAAAATCAGTGTGCCGCACAATCACAGCCCTTAAGGCGAAATAATATACCTAACACACTAGTAATAGGTGACTCTATAGTCAGGCACACTAACGTCCCACTCACTAGGTTGGACAAGCAGAAGGTTACTGTTAGCTGCCTGTCAGGAGCCAGAATCTGCCACATAACACAAGCACTCAGGTCACTCCAGAACAAGTACAAATATGACTCTGTCATTGTTCATGTTGGTGTGAATGACCTGAGACATACCTCCCTGGACTACATGAAAAGAGATATGGAAGAGATCTCTGATCATATAGCCCAGGCTGTTATGACCCTGACCCTGAGTAGCATCCTGCCCTCACCAGGAATGATACCTCAGTATAAAGAAAAAATGATCAATTTCAACAATTGGCTAAGTTTTTGGTGTCATTCAAAGGGGATCCAGTGTCTGTCAGCCTGGGACGACATGCTCGACAAGCCGCATTGCTTCACAAGAGATGGCTTGCACCTGTCACCCCTAGGCTTTTGAATACTGGTCAAGGCTCTTGCTGCCCCCATAGTGCCTTTCTTAGGCAAGGCTCAAAAGTCAAACCCACCTCCGTAAACAGCACAATTAACAAAATCTGAGGGTTATGCTACTCAATGCCAGGAGTTTAAATCTCAAAATGCACATGCTCGAAGCACTCCTCAGTATGGAGAACATCGACATCTGTGCAGTAATTTAAACCTGGTTCAAGGCACCAGAGAGCACCCCAGCACTACTGGGCTACAACTCATACCACACGTTTCGGCCACAGAACATGGACCAAAACACAAAAGGAGGGGGTGTATCCATATTCATCAAAGATACCTACACCTCCAGGTTAGTGGCGCAGCATGATACCTCTGAGATCATCCATGCGCAACTAACATTGGGAAAATCTGCAATGCAAATTGTGGCCAGCTACAGATCACCCTCCATGACCCAGGACCACCACTCCACCTTTCTGGAGACACTGGAAAACATGAAGGTCCTACCGAACACCCTGATATTGGGCGATTTCAATTACCCTACCATTCACTGGGAAAACTACTCAAGTACAAATTCCCAGGCCCAGCGCTTCCTGGATTTCATTAACTCAAATGCCCCGGATCAGCTGGTAAACTCTCCTACCAGACGTGAAAAAATATTGGACCTGGTCATCACCAATATGGGCGACAGGTGTTCCACACTGGAGGTCAACCCGTCACTGGTTAGATCAGACCATAAACTAATCACGCCAGATGTCCACACCCCACCGCCACCCCCAACTAAGGAAACCACAGTAAAAAACTTTTCTAAAGCAAACTTCACCTTACTTAAGACAGAGGTGGTGAGTTTCACAGCCCCCACGCTAAAGGATAACGCTGCCCAAGATGCAGAAACCTTTACAAATGCACTCTATGAGCACCTACAAGGATGCATGGATCGTACCATCCCTAGCAAAACCAAGACTCACTCCTCAAAGAGAAGGAAACCAGTTTGGTGGACCCCTGCAATAAACAGGCTATACAATAGAAGGAGGAAACTAGTTCAGAAAAAAAAGCAAATCCCAAGAAGAAAAGACATCCCTAATCAGTATCAGTAAGAAACTAAGGTCCCTCATGAAATCATCCAAGGCTAACTTCGAAAGAAAAATAGCTAAGGATTCAAAAGATAACCACAAAACCTTCTTTAGCTATGTTAAGAATCTAAATGGCAACTCACAGATATGCACTGAACTAGTGCAAAATAGCACAAAATATACTGAGCCTACTGGTATTGCCAATATCCTGGCAGATAGATTCAGTGCAAACTTCACCCCCCTCTCACCTCCAAAAGGGCTCACAGCAATACCGGAAAAGTGTAGTGTCCCAAAAATCACAGACACACAGGTGAAAACAGCCCTTTCAAAAGCCAAAAACACAGCATAAATGGGACCAGATGGTGTCCCAGACTGCATCTTGCACGAACTACAGAACGAACTAAACTCCCACCTAAACACGCTGTTCAACCTCAGCCTCTCCACAGGCTATGTGCCCAGAGAATGGCACACAGCAATGGTTATTCCTCTCCACAAAGGAGGGGCCACAACTGACCCTGGTAACTATTGCCCCATAAGCCTGACTAGCCTGGTCTGCAAGGCTATGGAGCACATCATCATGGAACTCATTAACAAAGACACTGGAAACCTCCAAACACTTGACCAGATCCATTTCGGCTTTGTTAAGGACAGATCATGCCTACTTAACCCAGTTGACGTCTTCGAGACAGTCACCAAGGCCATAGACGAGGGAAAGGTGGTTCACACAGCCTACCTTGACCTCGCCAAGGCTTTTGACACCATTCCCCACTCGGGTATTACAGAAAAACTCACCAGCCTGAACATAAACCCCTACGTCATGAGATGGGTTGCCAACTGGCTTACAGACAGAACTCACACAGTAAGAATAGCGGGCTCCAGGTCCGACTCTAAACCAGTCACAAGTGGTGTCCCGCAAGGCTCGGCCCTGGGACCCCTACTGTTTGGCATATACTTCTCAGAAGTACAGGCAAACACAGGAGGACTATGGCTAACCAAGTTCGCCGATGACTGCAAACTGGGAGCCATAATTGACTCTCCAGCTGACATGGACATCCTCCAAAAGGGCCTTACTGAGACGGACACCTGGTGTCAAAGTCATGGCCTCAAGCTAAATGCCAAAAAATGCATAGTCATCCCATATGGGAAAAATAAAACACCCATGAATTGCCACATAGGTGGCAGCCCCCTTAATACAGAAGAGGTAATAAGAGATCTGGGGACCCAGGTAGATAATAATCCCTCTTTTGACAATCATATTGCCAAAGTAGTTAGGAAATCCTTCTATGTGGCCCATCTAATTACTAAAGGGTTCGCACCTAGAAAAAAAAGAGGTTATAGTGCCCCTCTACCCATCACTCATTAGACCCATCATTTGGGATGTACCTCACAAGACACTTCCAACAGCTGGAAAGACCACAAAAGTACCTCACCAAGAGGATTACTGGCCTCAAAAATATGTCCTATACAGCCCGACTGAAAAAACTCCGGCTGTACTCAGTGGCATATCGCTTACTCAGAGGTGATCTCTGCCTGACTTACAAAGCCATGTCCAACTCAGAATTGATGAACATGCTCCACCTAAAGAAATCCAAGTTACTACAAGCCACGCACTCTAGTGAGCTAAACCTTGCCAGAACAATAAATAGAATATGTTGGAGGGATAGATTCCTATCACAGAGACTCCCAATGTTTTGGAACAAAATTTCAAATTACATCAGGCAGAGCCCCTCACAAACACTCTTCAAGAGAAACCTTGACGAGTGGATGGGTAACAGAAAATACACCCCTGGGATCACTTCATTGGCTCTGCTTGACAGAGGATCAGTTAATTAATCAATGGGGCAGCAAAAGCTGACAGACTCTGGCTAGGCTTATAAATGCCCTCGGGCAGATAGCTTAGTACCTACCTATGAACCTATAAACCTATCTAGAGTATTGCCACAATCTGCAAACATATCTTTCGGATGCTACATTCTATTTCATTGCCTGTATCCACCTGTAAGCTCAAGTCCACACAAGTTTGGGCATGTAAATATGTGTGAGTTGTGCGTTCATGTATTATGTGTGTGTAGGTGTGCAAGCCTACAGTAATATTTTATTCAGTCATTTTTTAGCTTGATGTGCATAGATTGTTTTTTCATGTTAATTCCTATTATGTTAGCCTAATGCATTATTGTACTACTGATATTAACATGTGCTATTTTATGTTTTACATTTACGTTTTTTAATGTATACTAGTTTAATCTTGGAGCTTTTCTCCCCAGGGATCTACTGAAAATGGACATGTATCCAGTTAGACTAGCCTGGTCAACAAATGTAAAATAAAATAAAATAAATAATAAATAAATAAAGAGGTTAGAATAACAGAGAGGGTGTGAGAGCATGGGCAGCATGGAATGTACAGGGTCCAACACCAAGCTGTGTGCACACTATCACTGGCTGCAAACACATAAATTGGTGGCTACACACCTGCCCGTACACCATAATAGAGTAAATGCTCTGAGCCATGGCCCCTGCCTCTGGCTAACATGTGCAAATCTGTACAGCTGTGAGGCATTGCCACAGCAAGATAACGCCATACTGCCATGTTGACGGGCGGACAAATATGGGATCCTCTGCCAGCACTGTACCAAGGTGCTGAACTGGATACACAAACCCAGCACCAAGTGTCTGCAGCTCCCCTTCCAGAATGGCATAACTTTCCATGAATATGTAGGTGTCTGCCTATAACATCGGACACAGCTGTAGTCACCTCTGTCCCCCAAGTCATCACTGTGAGCAAAAATGTCCACCTGACAGTACATGAGGACAGAAAACATCAATGATTATAACAGTACGGATGTCTGAATATCTCTGCTAACAACAGTACCATGCAGCTGAAGCAGCACAGACACAATCACCTACAGTACACACTATCCGCTGCACAGTTTGTCCCCATATTACCAAATGACTGACAGATACCCTGCAGAAACAGTATGCTACCTGTAGGTGTACAACACAAAGGTCTGCACTGCAGTACAAACTACCTGGAATTGATCCAAACATTCAATACAGAAGGGCATACTGGGCATGCTCACACACTTAGAGAAATGAAGGCAATGTCAGCCAACAACATACCGAAAGGTCATACTGGCATGCTCACACACTTAAACAAATGAAAGCCATGTCTGCAAACAACAGTGGACCAGACATATCTGACATTTGCAGATGTCAGTGCAGACACTCCTCAGTATGCAGCATGCTTTACACACACACACACTGGATAGGAATACAGGCATATGTCCAAGAACAACACACTATAATAAGCCAAAAGTAGACATACACAGATGTGTGGAAGAGAGTGACTGTCACAAGGGGCCATCCATTATGAGGCCTGTTCCACCCAGCACACAGCCAAATGGCTACAACCACATGAGGTTCGAATGTCACTCACTGTAGACCTTAGCCACTGGTATCTGTCAGCATGATGGACTATGTGGTGCAAGTGCCAGCTGTGTAACATGACTGTACAAGAAAGTAGTCATCTAGCAGCTGTATACATGCACATGTGGAATATAACTCTGCATGTACCTGCATATGGTGTGTCAATCTCTAGATGAATGGGTTATGGCCCATGCACACACTGCCCTTCCCATAGCCATACTATGACAAGCCTGCTGAGGTCACCCACTTTGAAATACACCCTTGCTAAAGGGGTAAGCCAGCGAACTCTGTGGTGCTTCCTATAACTGTGTACTGCTGTAGTGTGATAAACTAGTTAGGTAGGAGTTCTAATCCCAGACATGGCAACTGTGTGGTCTGTGTAGAGAGCAATGCTTTTTAGGCTAGTCACACTCACTGCAATTCAAATGCCCTACTTTGTCAAGGCTGCTGATGTCATACACTGTGAAATACACCTTTCAGAAAACTGCAGTCCAGTAATCACTGTGGTGCGTCTTATAACTGTGTACTGCTGTAGTGTGATAAACTAATTAGGAAAAGTTCTAATCCCAATCCTGCTGATGTCATTCATTGTGAAATACACCTTTGGGAAAGGAGTACTCCAGTAATCCCCGTGGTGCATTCTATAACAGCTTTCTGCTGTAGTGTGATATAGAACTCTTGTGGGGGTTCTATTTCCAACCATGCCAGTTGTGGATGTTTTGTGTGTGTTTCAATGTCTGTAGAGGGAGCAATGCATTTTAGCCTAGCCACACTCACTACAATTCAAATGCCCTACTTTGGCAATCCTGCTGATGTCATTCATTGTGAAATACAGCTTTGGGGAAAGAGTACTTCAGTAATCCCCATGATGCATCCTATAGCAGTTTTATGCTGTAGTGTGATATAGAACTCTGATAGGGGTTCTATTCCTGCACATGTCAGTTGTGGATGTCTTGTGTGTGTTCAATGTCTGTGTAGGGAGCAATGCATTTTAGCCTAGCCACACTCACTACAATTCAAATACCCTACTTTGGCAATCCTGCTGATGTCATTCATTCTGAAATACAGCTTTGGGGAAGGAGTACTCCAGTAATCCCTGTGGTGTATCCTACCACAGCTTCATGCCGTAGTGTGATGTAGAACTCTGGTAGGGATTCTGTTCCAACACATGTTGGTTGTGGATGCTTTTCTGTGTGTTTCAATCTCTGTGTAGGGAGCAATGCATTTTAGTCTAGCCACATTCACTACAATTCAAATGCCCTACTTTGGCAATCCTGCTGATGTCATTTATTGTGAAATACACCTTTGGGGAAAAAAGACTCCAATAATCCCTGTGGTGCAGTCTATAATGACTTCATGCTGTAGTGTGATATCAAGCTCTAGTAGGGGTTCTATTCCTGGACATGTTGGTTGTGGATATTGTGTGTGTTTCAATGTCTGTGTAGGGAGCAATGCATTTTAGCCTAGCCACACTCACTACAATTCAAATGCCCTACTTTGGCAATCCTGCTGATGTCATTCATTGTGAAATATAGCTTTGGGGAAAAACCACTCCAGTAATCCCTGTGGTGCATCCTGTAACAGCTTTATGCTGTAGTGTGATAGAGAACTCTGGAAGGGTTCTATTCCTACACATGTTGGTTGCGCATATCTTGTATGTGTTTCAATGTCTGTGTTAGGAGCAATGCATTTTAGCCTAGCCACACTCACTACAATTCATATGCCCTACTTTGGCAATCCTGCTGATGTCATTCTTTGTAAAATACACCTTTGGGGAAAGAGTACTCCAGTAATTCCCATGGTGCGTCCTACAACAGCTTCATGCCATAGTGTGATGTAGAAATCTTTTAGGGTTTTTATTCCCACACATGTCAGTTCTGGATGTTCTGTGTGTGTTTCAATGCCTGTGTAGGGTGCAATGCATTTTAGCCTAGCCACACTCACTACAATTTAAATGCCCTACTTTGGCAATCCTGCTGATGTCATTCATTGTGAAATATAGCTTTGGGGAAGAAGTACTCCACTAATCCCCGTGGTGCGTCCTATAACTGCATAATGTTGTAGTGTAATAAACTAGTTAGGTAGGAGTACTAATCCCTGACATGACAGGTGTGTGTCTGTGTTTGCAACTTGTATCCTGTGTGGATGTGGTTATGAGTGTGTAACAACTGGGCACAATGTGGAGTGGGTTTTGCTAATTTCTTATATGTTGGCCCTAGTATGTATCACAATGTCCACCATACAGGGATAACAGATGTGAAATAGCTAAGAGGCTTGGATGCAAATCCATACCCATACATGTGAAATAATGGCCAGCAAACAAAGTTAGCAACAGTAGCATTACCCAGTGAACACTCTCAACCCATGTCTCATACACACGCACACACTTGCCTAGGCAACAGCCGGTATGTTGGTAGTACCCTGCATATTGCCCACTGATAGTAACTAAGGTGTGATTGCAGTGGGCTACAGAGGGCATGGCACCCTGTCCATCTGTCCAATAGGCACGTACATGCTGACAGTGCACCTTCCCCATGTTCCCCACTGGACACCTGCAACACCTGTGGTGCCATCAATTGTGACCCACAAAGGACATACCATGCCTGAAAACATGCCTTGCATGGACAGATGCCACTGACACCAAGGAATGCCGGTATCATGCTATCAATGTTAGGTGCAGGGTAAACCTGCTGTCCATTACCAGTTCCCGCCACATGAGACCAGGACTGGCACATCTGATAATAATCTTTGTACACAATATGAGCCAGACACCCTGGGTACAGTTCCACATGTCACTGTACATGCATGTGGGAGGTGTGCACATCCTAGACACTGTCCATGTCATGAACTAAGGAACACATACATGGCAAGCAATGCATAGCATTGGCCACACACAATCATCACCCAGGTGACTGGATGATGATTACAATACCCACCTGTGGGGGCAAATCCAGAAACTATACCCCTGAGCCACAATGCAGACCATTGTCATGCAGGCTGATGCCAAGGTATACCCATCACCTAGCCTTGTATAGCTGTCTGGCACAGTCAACCACTACACACCCATGTAGCAATGCACCCATCCATGTCAGTACTGGCACTGCGTGTGTGTGTGTGTGTGTGTGTGTGTGTGTGTGTGTGTGTGTGTGTGTGTGTGTGTGTGTGTGTGTGTGTGTGTTGTATGATCATGTTCACACTCACTACAACCCCATTGGCATACTGAAGCATGCTGTCCAACACCTCCACATAACCTTTGCCCATATAACCCCTGTATGATCCCTGTGGTGCATGTGATACCTGCACAGTAAAGTGTTATGGCAATCATCCTAGTGATGAGTTGTATTCCTGGCCCTGCCATGTGTGTCAATGTGTGTGCATCCCTGTGAGAGTGTGGCTGTGTTGATACTGACACCTGTTCATGCGGACAGGCATATGTACTACACCTACCGCCTAGCTACCATATCCCTGTTGCAGATGCCACTGACCACCCTATATATGTTTTGAGAACTCCTCAACATGTAAGCTATGTGGCACATCCAATAACTGTATAGAAATGAGATAGCACTACATAGTCATCAGGGGTTTAATACCCTGTGCTGGAAGTTGTGTGACGCAAACGTGCTTAAGTTTCACTCTCCCACCCTTCCCTGGCTTTACTTTGCCTCAGTCTGCCTCTCTCACTCCCGCTCTGGTGGATGTGGAGATGTACACCTGCTTTGCTTAGGCAGCAGCATGTGTATTTTAAGTGATGCTCATGATCAGCTGATGGCCTCTGCATGAATTGCAGCCCTCCTCTAGCTGATTGCATGTGGAACAGCTGTGGTAACATTCCCATAGTCAATTGCATGGAAGCACACTCCAATATCTAGGAACAACATGTTGGTGATGGGTCTTTTCATGCACTGTGAGCAGGAACTTGATCTGTTGTTTGGCAAACAGCATCACAGATGGATTGGAGATTTACCTCTAACAACATACACTGTGGAAACAGGCCAACACACAGGTGGGGGATATGCCTGACTTGGGTCTATATTATATTTCTGAAAGTTTCAAACATCGAACACCATATGGTCGACATCTTATGAGCGATGTTTGAAATTTCGAAAATATAATAAAAAAATAAAAATAAAAAAACTATACTTACCTAAACGTTGTAGGCAGGGGGGCAAGCCCCCCTGCACCCCCATGTGGGGGCCTCTCCCCCCACACTCCCGCTACGTAAATATTCCTACTCTGAGATCGCACTGTATTGAAGTAAAGGAAAAATATTCCCTACGGTGATTTCCATGTTACGCTCGCGACGTTCCAATGTTTCGACCAATCATGTTCG
>NC_056739.1:1304445677-1304535677 GCF_019279795.1 Protopterus annectens
AAGATGCAGACTCTCGAAGCACTCCTCAGTATGGAGAGCATCGATGTCTGTGCAGTAACTGAAACCTGGTTCAAGGCTCCTGAGAGCACCCCAGCCCCACCAGGTTATACCTCGTATCATGCATTTCGGCCCCAAAACCTGGGCCGAACCAGAAAAGGAGGGGGAGTGTCCATATTCATTAAAGACACCCACACCTCCAGGTTAGTGGCAACGCACGAAGCATCGGAGACCATCCATGTGCAACTAACCATAGGCAAAACTACTATACAACTTGTAGCATACTACAGACCACCCTCGCAATCTCAGGAACTCCATTCAGCATTCCTGAAATCACCAAATACCATCATATTGGGAGACTTCAACTACCCAAACATAGACTGGGTGCATTACTCAAGCCCCAACACCCTAGCCCAAAGGTTCCTGGAATTCATCAACTCAAATGCGATGGAACAACTAGTCACCTCCCCCACAAGGGGAAATAATATACTTGACCTGATCATCACAAACATGGGGACAAAATGCTCAACAACGGAAGTATACCCCTCACTAGTGAGATCAGACCATAAACTAATAACCCTAGATATTCATATCTCACCTCCACCCCCAGCACAAAAGACCACAGTGAGAAACTTCTCAAAAGCCAACTTTACACTCCTTAGGACTGAAATGGTATCCTTCAAGCCCCCTGGGCCAGTGGAAACCACATCCCACACTGCTGAATCCTTCACAAATGCTTTCTACGGGCATCTCCAAGAATGCATGGATCATGCAATCCCAAATAAAACCAAGACCCTTTCCACCAAAGGCAGGCATCCTATCTGGTGGACCCCAGCCATAAACAAACTTTATAACAAGAGAAGGAAGCTACTGCAAGACAGAGCAAAATCCCATAAAAGGAAGGCATCCCTGATCAGCACTAGCAAAAAACTACATTCCCTAATATAATCATCAAAGGCCAACTTCGAGAGAAAAATCGCTAAGGACACTAAAGATAATCACAAGGCCTTCTTCAGTTATGTTAGAAACCTGGGCGGAAATGCTCAGATATGCGCAGTTAGTTCATAATGGCAAAAAAACACACTGAGCCCACAGATATTGCCTTCATACTGGCAGACAGGTTCAGTGCAAATTTCTCCCCTCCCTCTCCCCCAAAAGACGAAATAAATATCTCAGCTGAATGCAACATCCCTGAAATCTCAGATGTCCAGGTGAGAGCTGCCCTCAGCAAAGCTAAAAATACAGCATCCATGAGACCTGACGGTGTCCCGGGTTGCGTGCTACGTGAACTCCTAGAGGAGCTAAACCCGCACATAAGAACGCTGTTTAATCTTAGCCTTGCTACAGGATACGTCCCTGAACACTGGCGTACAGCTAGAGTGGTCCCACTCCACAAAGGTGGCACCTCTACAGACCCTGGAAACTACCACCCCATAAGCTTGACCAGCCTGGTCTGCAAAGCTATGGAAAGGATCATTATGGAACTCATAAACAAAGACATCGGGGACCTACAGACAATTGACCCTACCCAGTTTGGCTTTGTAAAAGGCAGATCCTGTCTTTTAAATCTGGTGGACTTTTTTGAAACAGTCACTAGAGCCATCGATGAAGGCAAAGCAGTTCATACAGCCTACCAGGATCTGGCAAAAGCCTTCGACACAATACCCCACTCAGGCATCATAGACAAGCTCAACAGCTTAAATGTAAACCCGTTTGTCACAAGATGGGTTGCAAACTGGTTAAAGGACAGAACCCACAAAGTCAGAATAGCTGGAGCTATGTCAGAGTCTAAGCCAGTCACAAGTGAAGTCCCACAGGGCTCTGTCTTGGGACCCCTCTTGTTCGGCATTTATTTCTCAGATGTGCAGACAAACAGAGGGGGGTTGTGGCTGACAAAGTTCGCAGACGACTGCAAACTAGGCACCATAGTCGACACACCAGCTGACACATGCATCCTCCAGAAGGGCCTCACAGAAACAGACGACTGGTGCCAGAGTCATGGCCTTAAACTAAATGCCAAAAAATGTATAGTCATCCCCTTTGGAAAAAACAAAGTACCCACAAATTACCACATAGGTGGTAATCCATTAAGTACGGAAAAGTAATCAGAGACCTGGGGACCCAAGTTGACAGTGACCTCTCATTTGACACCCACGTCACCAAGTGGTTAGAAAGACCTTCTACCTTGCCCACCTTATCATGAAGGGATTCACATCCAGATCAAAGGATGTCATTGTACCCTTATATTCCTCCCTTATCAGGCCTATGATTGAGTACAATGCCCCATTTGGTATGTACCTCACCCGGCACCTGCAGCAGCTGGAGAGACCCCAAAAGTACCTTACCAAGAGGATCAAGGGTCTCCAGCATATGTCATATGCTGCCAGACTGAAAAAGCTCCAGCTCTATTCAGTAGCATACCGCCTGCTCAGAGGTGATTTACGTACAAGGCCATATCCAATTCAGAATTAATGGACATGCTCCACCTCAAAAAATCCAAATCCATCAGAGCCACGAGAGCTAAAGATCTAAACCTCAGCACAAATATGAATAGGACATGCTGGAGGGATAGATTCATAACCCAGAGGTTTCCTGCACTCTGGAACAGGATACCTGTCCATGTTAGGCGGAGCCCCTCACTGACTCTCTTCAAGAGAAACCTGGATGAATGGATGGGTGATCGTAGGTTTACCCCGGGGGTCATCTCTGTGTCATTACTAGATAGAGGCACAGTAAACTAAATTCAATTTAAATTGTACACTTTTGTATCATTACATGGGGTGGCAAAAGCCACATACACTTTGGCTAGGCTTATAAATGCCCTAGGGCAGATAGCCTAGTACTATACTATGAAACTATGAAACTATGTGTATATATATATATATATATATATATATATATATATATATATATATATATATATATATATATATATATATATATATATATATATATGTGTACATGCAAAGAGATGTACACATGGCCATATATAAGTTGCACTATACAGATGTGTATATAGACATATGTATGAGTATACATGTGTATTTACATGTGGACATATATAGACCATATATCTATATATATACATATATGTGTGTGTGTGTGTGTGTGTGTGTGTGTGTGTGTGTATATATATATTTATATATATATATATATATATATATATATATATATATATATATATATATATATATACATATGTGTCTAGGACATTTCACCAAAAGCACATTTCACCTAAACACAAATCACTGAACACAAATCACTGAAAGCACAATTCACCTAAAACTCAATTCACAGAAACACATTTCACCTAAAGTTTGACATGGCCTTGTCCCCACTGTAGTACGACCCTGGAGTTAGTATATATAGTAGGGGGGTGTGGGGGGCACCACACCCCATATTGGGGGGGGGTGGGCGGCATAGACCCCACATATTTTAAGTAGATATCATGTTTGGAAAAGAGTAATATATTGCAATTGCAAGTATCCATGTATGTAGTTCAAAATATTTAATATATGTTGGGAGCTACGCCCCCCACACCCCCCGATGTGGGGGGCAGTGCCCCCTACTATATATACTAACTCCAGGGTCGCACTACAGTGGGGACAAGGCCATCTACAACTTTAGGTGAAATGTGTTTCGGTGAATTGTGTTTTAGGTGATTTGTGCTTTCAATGAAAAGTGCACACCAATTTGAGTTTAGGTGAAATGTGCTTTCGGTGAAATGTCCTAGACCCATACATATATGTATATATATACATATATGTTTATATATATATATATATATATATATATATATATATATATATATATATATACATATGTTTTATATATATATATATATATATATATATATATATATACACACATATATTTATATATATATATATATATATATATATATATATATATATATATATATATATATGTATATATATATATATATATATATGTACATACGAAGAGATGTACACATGGCCATATATATGTTGCACTATATAGATGTGTGACATATGTATGAGTATACATGTGTATTTACATGTAGACATATACAGACCAATTATATGTATATAACCATATTCCTGTCATGTGTAAACTTCATGGTTGTGCATACCCTCCCAGATGCATCTCACCATATGTATTTGCTATGTGTACATCATGATAAAACAGCATATGTGATGCAGCAGTCCTATTAATAACAAGGACTACACAATTTAGGAAGTAAAGGCAATAGTTCAATACTACTCAATATATGTATTGACAGCTATATCGGTAAAACAACAGCTGTCTTCACAGTGGTCAAGCCGTAGTGGGTAAGTGTTGTGACTTTAGTGTACAGGATACTGGATTCAAGACCTGCAAGGGCTTTTCATTTTGTTGCTTGGCAGAACAAGGGTTGTTGGATACAGAGTGGGTAAGGCAGTTTTGGGCAGCTTTAAGCTCATTTGCACGGGTTTGCACAAAGCTAAACAGTGCTAAGCTATGGGTAAATGTATGAGCACTTACACAGTGTAGGCTTTGCTTAGCTGTGCGCAAATCAGCTCAGCTGTTACATTGCAGCAACGTTGAGACTTGCTAAGCATGGCTTAGTCCTGGTAACCAGGTTACACCACCCAATCTGATAACATAGCAGGGTAATGACATCTGTAATGAGTGTATGTAATGCCATGTACAATACATGCGCCTATGTGCTGTCAGTACAGTAGCAAGGGGTGTGAGTGCCATGCGTGAGACACAGATGTATATGAGGCCTATACAACACTGTTATCCATGTGAATGTGTTATATACAGGGGTAGTAGCCCAGGGTACATGCTGTCACACTGGCATGTAGTGTATCATGGCAGTACTACTGTTGACAGTGCTTACCCAGGCAAGAGCAGAGTGCTAAATGTAGTACTGACAACAGGCACACCTGCAGGCATAGCTGGACTCTGAGGCCTCCCTGTTGTATCCCTGGTGTGTGAGCTGTGTCACAGTATATACCCCTTACTGGGTGATGATCCATCATGTGAAATGTAACTGTAGACTACCATCTGTACAGCACATGTTACTGAGGTCTTCTGACATGTAGTTATGGCATACATATTGTTGTCAGACATCTATCTGTCAACACACTCATGCTACTGCATAGCTGCTTGCCAAGCTGATAACTGTCAGTCCCCGTACAGATGTGCAGATGGCAGGTATCCAGCTGGGATATGTACAGGCAACCTAAGCTTTATTGACACTGACATGTCTGCCCAGCTGTGTAAGAAGTGGCACATATAGATGTTACCCTGTACGCACCACATGCCACAGGTACCTCCACTACGCTACCACAGTCAGCCGAACATGCTTGGGTACAGGTCACCATCACAGACAATAACCATGTTCTGTAATGCATGTTGCATACATGTCAACTTGATCACCTCAGTGGCTGTGTACAGAAGACACCTGGAGGATTGGCTGATGCATGTCATTCACACCCTGAGGGTCACAACAGTAGTGTCTGTCGATAGATGCCTGCTGCCACCTGGCACTTGGCAGGATAGCACTGTACACACGACCCCTACACAACCCATCTCCCCTTGGATAATAGCTAGGTACACAGCTATGACCACCTGCAGGGATGCACCCCTATACTGAGACATGTGTACATGTGCATGACTGAGTATAGCAGTATCTGTGTGTTAGCACACCTGTACTTGGGAATTCCATGAGGGCCTTCACAACCAATGCCACACCCTATGCCATAGTCCGTTGTGGCTGCTGCTGTATGGGACATTACATGTACCCTGTTAAGCTCCCACCATACCGGCTACACAAGCCTTGCAGTACCAGCACAACAGTGTTTTGCAAATGGGGTGATAGTCATGGGAAACCTATTGTGTTCTGGCATGTGTGTGTAGGTGTGCATGTCCGTATATCTGTAGGGGACAGCATTCAGAGGCGACATACTCCTATTACAATACTCATTGCCACACAGTAGTACAGATAGTGTTGTTGCTGCCCATAGGTGAGGTATGACAATGCAACACCCTACTACGTGTATGGCATGTGCATGAGATGCATATCCCTGTAGTACCACTGTTGGGGTATACTATGGGTTATATCGCAGTCGGGATGTTCTGCATGTAACATGTAACCTGGGACACACCTCACTCTGAATGCTATGTGGTGTGTGCAATGTAAGCCACACACTTCAGTATCACTACATAGCTAGGTAAGGGCCTACTCCCAGTGTTGCCAAGTAACAGTGTGCATGTATGTGGATGGGTCTACATCAGGTTGCAGGGTATGCATGCCTCAGTGGGCCACCTGTCCATGTGGCACAGGCAACAACTGGTTTAGTAACCTGTGACATGTGTTCAACTGTACCCCAGATATGTCACAGCCATGGTATCACCACAGTGACATACCCCATTGTGGAATATGACTGCAGACCATCCTCATGCCGACACATGAACACCTACAAAACAAATGGATAACATTATAGAGACCCAATCCAACCAGTGTTACTAAAAGCTATAAGGCATCATTGCTGGATGACTATACTACCTGCCATATATGCATTACACTCTACTCCCTACAACATGTTACACTGCAGTACTGTGGTACACTGTAGTGCAGTCACCGTGTGCATCAGAACCATATCATATCAGCTTGTCCCTGCATTGATGGTATGGTTGACAGGGATGTGGCACAGGTATCATCATATGCACAGGGCATCCTAGTACTGACACATGTACACCTACAGCACAAATGGATAACATTATAGAGACCACATCCAACCAGTGTTACTAACAGCAAAAAGGCATCATTGCTGGATGGCTACACTACCTGCCATATATGCATTACACTCTACTCCCTACAGCATGTTACACTGCAGTACTGTGGTACACTGTAGTGCAGTCACCATCTGCATCAGAACCATATCAGTCTGTCCCTGCATTGATGGTATGGATGACAGGGATGTGGCACAGGTATCATCATATGCACAGGGTGTGATGCTGGTTTGCCAAAGGCAGAGGGTGGGCCATACATTTGACACCATGTGTGTGGGTGAGGGGTGTACTGTGGAGAACTAGGTGAGGTGATGTGGTGTGTGTAGGTATGGGGCTGCCCTAGGTGTGTTTGCATAGTGTGTGGGTATGCATACACACAGTTCTGCCATGTGGTTGCCCAACACAGGTGTTTATGGACAGCTGCAGACCATACATGGCAGAGTGTGCAGTTCACTGCCTCCAGCCACGAACATGTGGACTGTGCCTGCCAGGGGTTCCATGGGCATGGCCAGGTACAGGCCTCGATGTGCTGCTCTCACCTGCTGATGACAAATGTCCTCTGGTACCAGGTCCCTCCTGGGACTGGCAAGGACCATGTGCACATGGCCTGCTGTGGTGTGGTGTGGGCAGCACACCCCTCAAACTGCTGGGGCTGCTACCACCACTATGGGAGCCCCTTGGTTTCCTTGCATGTCCACGTTGACTGCCAGCTGTTGGTGTTGCTGGCCCATGTCCACGTGGGTGTCGCTGAATCCCCACCACATGTTTAAGCATGGACACACCACGGCAGATGAGGGCCATCATCTCATCATGCCATCTATCAGTGTGCTTGGTATAAGCATGGATGGCACCCGACATTTCAAGGAGGTTGTCGCTTACAGATGCGAGAGCAGCCCTCTGCAGCCTCAGGCCCTGTCTGGTGTAATGTTCCATATGTGCCTGTGCTACCATGACAGCCTGAAACATGTGCCTGCTGGTACCAGCTATGTCACCTATGCCAGGGGCATGATGTCCAGTGGCCCTACCACAAGCACTTTGGGACATCTGCCTATGTGGTGCCCTGCCAGACATCCAGCTATGCCTGCTGCAACTGGACACAGTAGGCATGGTTTCCACACTTCCCTGTGCACTGCCACCAAACACCAGCTGTTCCTCTGCTATGGCCACTGGTGATGGGATATGTGTAGACACTGAAACTCTGCGTGGGGTTGGGGTGGCTAAAAGGAGAATGTCAAATGTTGGTGCAGTGTCGGCCCCTGACAACCCCACCTGTGCCTCAACAGTACTATCATCATCTTCGGTGTCTGTATGGACACCAACATCAGACTGAATGCAGGAGGGACCCTTACCCACCTCGCCACCTGCAGGTAAATGCACTTTAAAACCTGTACAGCATTGCCTAACAGTACTCACACATACACACACACACACACACACACACACACACACACACACACACACACACACACACACACACACACACACACACACACACACACACACACACACACACACACACAAGCACCTTAGTAATACCTACCTGTTCATGGCTTTACAGACAGTCCCACGTATATATCCATGTGTTACCCCATCCTGCATCACACTTGTTAACATAAACACATTGATACCACTCATTAACATCTCAGTCCTCTAAATGCCCACACAAGCGGCCACAACACAAGGCCTATTGCTACTTTAACCTGTGTGTACTGATTTTACATGGCCTCACTGCTGTCATTCGGTATGCACCCTCTGTATGTCCGGACATGATGTGCATGGCCCCTATATGTGTGGGCTATTATTTTGTATCCATAATATCTTGCACTGGTGTGTCATGTGTATGTAATGCTCAGTAGATGCCAGATATGCTGCTCCTTCTGCCTATCATGTGACAACTGTAATATTTGGATACACTCTCTGGTGTTGACTAGTACTTCCCCAATGCATTTGTAGTGCTGCATACGTGCGCTGTAGATTACCTCTCTGCTGACTGCAATCTTAAGAGTGTACCTGGTGTCTACCTTCCCTCTGGATGCCTGTTCCATGCTACAGACCATATTATACTATTTGCTGTTCTGTGATTACACACATGACAGGTATTCCTGGTGTGTAATGTGGCAGTCCATGTGAATATACTGCACAGTCCCAAAGGGAGTTACAGCTGTATGAACACCCCACAATCACACATGTGCATACATGGCCACCCACATAAACACACACATGCACACACGCATCCTCCATGCATCTACCTCCCTCCACTTCACCAGAGTCACCCTGCTGACAAACTAACTAACCACCAGGACGCACACACATACACACACACACACACACACACACACACACACACACACACACACACACACACACACACACACACACACACAGGTGATGTTGAACAACGATAGCACACACAGTCCTCCTATTACCCATCTGTCAACATGCAGAACATATGGTACAGAAGAGCATGCAGTTCACCTATAGTCAGTCCATGCTAGCAACAGTATACATGTGTGTGATGCATGTGCTGTGTCACTAGGTGATGCCCCTTGCCCTAGATACCACTGCATGCATGTACACAGTATTGCTGTGCACCTGTTCTGCACCCTGCCATGTACTGTGCACCGCAACTCACAGGTGTACAACCCATTGCGGAATGTGTAGCACTGTGTCACTTATGTCAGCTTTACTTCTCACAATCCCTATGTTTTTCAGCAACACATACCTGGGATAATATGTGGACAGTTGTCATTGGTGAATGCCTGATTTACAGCTGTCAACATCAACAGACCATGTATGACCACTCCAATACTTTTACACTGACAACCATCAGAGCATAACGTGGCTATGGGGGGGTGTACTCACCTTTATTGATTTGACACACATATCCTTGATCTTCCATGGTACCACATCACCACATATCTTAGCAGCACACGAGCCCGATATGTGACATATGTCCTGTACTTTCACATGCCGTGTCTACAGATTGTGTTAGGTGTGAGGCTGCTGACCGCAATGCATACACACTGTGTAGGCATATGTGTGTACACCCTTATCATGACAATTTATCGTAACTCTTGTGTGTACTACAGCAGTCACTACTCCTGGCAGGGGTATACCAGCGTGGGCCATTTGCATTTGCTAGTGTATGTTCAGTCTGCCCTACACTTGTCCCCCTATTCTGCATGATTGAAAGGTCCACTCATGTGCACATCCCATAGTGTTCACACACTGTCGTCTCTATTGCTGTGTGGGTAGGGTTACGGCTGCCACAGGTCCTGAACCTGACTATGTGCAGATAGAGCCATTCCTAGCATCTTTAGGATCCCTGCTGCAGTGCACTGGTATGTCATGCTGAACCCCCCCCTCCTTCAGCCTTTACACAGATGCACGACAAGTAAGCCCTACACATGTGTCACTTTGCAGTGTCCCATACACTGAACACCACATGTTGCAGCCTAGACCCAGCTGATAATGTGGACTACTGTAATGCCTTATGCCATAGTGTATCTCTGCTGCAGTTGCCATTCTCCTACAGGTATATGCACTGGTGTTGCACTGTATATGGGTGTTGTTCCAAACATGCCCCTACTGTAGGCCATGTCTACCACCAGAATGTGACTCACTGTGGACACATTCCATAATGACTGGATGTTAGTTATCATGCAGGTGTCTGACATACCCTTCCAATACCCCATCATGGTCACCCCTGTGAGAGCGTGCATTTCAGAGCAACAATACATGCACATGTACAGCATGCATTCAGGGTAGGTGTGTTAGATGTATGCATGGAATGTACCATCATCACAATATGCCGAGTGTGTTGGCAAGCATCTGCATAAAACATACTCACCTGCTACGGGCTGCTGCCTTGGTGGTATCCCGGAGGGACCTACATAAGAGGGTGAGAGATGCAATGTCAGTGGCCACACCTGTGGCAGTGCTACAGAGTGAGTGCAGTATTACAGTACATCAACGGTACATTCCCATGATACTACCACATCTGGACATCTGTTTATTACTACACTGCAGCAACACAATATATCTATGATATGTCAGATATGCATGATCTACCTGTACCAATGTGGATGTATACACAACATTGGTCTACTGATGTGCTCTGTGTCCTTACCTGCACAGTCCTCAGCCGGTGTGTGGGTGACACCCACCTCCACGAAGGTGTCCAGCGGTTGACAGCTGGCTAAATGGGCAGGTGCCACGAGGCTGGCCAGGAGATCCTCCACACGTGTCAGTGGGGGATGGATGGCATGGCCCTCCCTGTGGTGAGGAGATCCCCCGGACTGCAGCAGCATGCGGATGGGCATTGCAAAGCAGGTCAGTACTATGATGCTAGACCTGCTCATAACTGCGGTTGTACAGTCTGACATCATTGACCCTGTGGACTAGGTCATTCCACAGGGTGGTCCACTCCTGCTGCTCATGTGCAGCCCTGCCAAACAACACTGGGTAGTGTTGGATCAAGTGTGATATCACCACATCATTCTCTGCTTGTGAATAGGTAGGCAACCATGCATGTAACATCTGGGCTGAAAGACATAAAGATGGAAACAGGTCTGAGCAACTCATACATAAAGGTTACCACAGTTCGTAATGCACATCTCTGTCACCCCCCAGCATATCAGCTTCAACAAACTGTACACACAACTCATTAGGTATGGCTACAGCTTACCTACCAGTGGGACAGATATTGTATTGTACCACACTTTCTACTGTGTGATTGTAGCCATGTCCCCTGTGTGGACAATATTATTGCTGGCCTGTTACAGACTATTTACCTACATGCCATTGTCTGGGCCACTATGGTTCCATATATGCAAGTGGTATGGCTGTTTTGGGATTGCTGCACATCTGACATTCTGTGTTATTGGGGATATGTATGCATGCTGTTGGACATGTACCAGGATTGTGTAGACTATTACTACCAACATATGTTCTATAACAGTGACACAATAACATGTATATGTTCTATTGACCAGCAGAACCACCGCTCCAAACCCATCTGCCCGTGATATCTGGCCACATCACATGTGTGTCCCAACCTGGGGCCTCTTCATGTAATGGTCCAACAATACCATCTGGTGTAACCAACCCAGGGGATGTTGGCCCCCCTCGGGGCACACACAGACATGTTCCTGTCCCCTCAGGTCAGGTCTAGGGTCTGTTCCATAAGGGTCTCCACAGACACATGTGGGATGTGCTACATCAGTCTGAGGCACCCAGTACACATTCACAGGGTCAACATGCACCTCCTGCTCAGCCTCCAGACCAGGCACCTTCAGGACTTGGACTGCTGTTGTGATTAGCAGTGGGTGGGAGGCTTGTTCCCATTGTGCCCATATTGGTGCCCATGGGGCATCCACATCACAGACCACACACACCATCTAGGGTGTTTACCAGTCACATGTGTCACATACCTGCCCTGTAGATTGTCCTCTATATCTACCAAACCTGACAACCTCCACAAGTGTACCTGCCATACTTTCCCATATTCCCATTGCATACTTCACAGACCGGGGGCAATGTGGTCCCAACAAGGGACTAACATGTGACATACCTGTCCATGTTGCACACACTGCCAGCTGTGGATATCTGTGTGTATTGCTATGTGTGCTGGTGCCTCACACATAGCATGCATCACTATGGTAGTAATATAGGGGACATGTCTTTACATACATATATGTTTGTGTGTGTTTGAATGTATGTAGGTATGTGCATATAGGTATATATCTATACATGTGTAGATATATGTGATGTATATATGTGCACATATATATGTCTACACATGGGTATCTGTATATTTGTGGACATACATGGTGATATACATATATATCTTTATATATTATATATGTGACATATGTACACATATGCATATGTGGGGTACTTTCAGACATCAGCTCCACAATCTCACAACACTTTACTGCACAGCTGCACTGTTCTGCTTTGCTACAACACAGACATGTGCCACATATGGACACAGCCTGACATTAGGGGGGTATATGTAGGACCCGATTGTAGGTAACCCTATTACACACCTCTGGCATTCCAGTATGCTACATTACAGATTCACCTGAGTATCCTGCCAGTGGTGGGCTGTGGGTCCCATGTGTCCATTATAATGGCATTACTTCCACCACCAGCTATTGGCCACATAATATACATACTTCCCATTACACAACACACACTATGATGGCTTACATCTTGTCAGTCAGTGCTGACCTGCACAGTTGATGGCTACGACCCTCTACCCACAGAGAAAGACACTACTGTACATAGCAATTATTCAGTTGAACATTATCACAACAACACCTGATGGCACATATAAATCATTCCACATCATCTATCACATTATTATGGACCAGGTACTACATTCTATTACATGTATATAAACTTCACACACCTGTTGTCGGAAGGATGTCTTGATGAATGAATGCTGAATAAATGCCTTTGCCTTAGGTTCTCTCTTTCTCTCTCTCTCTTTCTCTCTGTCTCTCTCTCTCTCTCTCTCGTAAATGGAATGAGCTGCTTTGAATAGATTGCAGCATGGCTTTAGTAGGTGATGGCCACTGCACCAATCAGTGTCCTCCACTTGTTAACTGCATGCAGCTTGCTATGTAGTACTTCCAATTACCACTGTCATGGCAACCACCTACTATAAATTCCTACATCATGTGGATGTGGTCCCTTTACCTTTCCTGTGTGATGGGCGTCCTTCCTGTGTGTGAGCATCAGTGTTACAGACAGCAGGTAGCAATACCTCTTACAGGAGAACCTGCACACTCAGGCCAGCTGCATATTTGTAGGTTCCAGAAATACAGACAGAGTGTGAGTAGAGTTGTGTTATGTTTTGTATAGTACTGGTGTTACAGAGTTTGTGTGTACATACTAGTTTACCTTGGAATGGAGTCTGTCTGCAAAGCTCTCAACTGTGAGCCTATCCTCTTGATGGCCAGAGGTGTGCCTATCATGTTTCGTCTGTCCACCACACAGGTCCTGTGCCAGTTATTTCACTGGCAGTGTGTGTGTTGAGTGCTATCAGTACATGGCTACATCCATTTATGTTTCTAACCTCAAATCCCTGACTAAGGGTATGTTGCAGACTATCCTATAACACCAGTGACTTGCTACATACCAAACTTTGCACATATGACATGCTGTCAGGGGTTGTTCTGTAGTGGGCTGTGAGTATATCAAGCTGCCACTCCTGCCATCCCTGCCATCAGTCCACTGCTGTTGCATCCCCCACACATATGGTGGGGCTGGGGCCATATATGTGTGGGCTTCACCTACACAATACATGTGTGCCCTTATGAACTCCAGAGGCCAGTGTATGTAACAGAGGTATACTGCCCTCTATTATTGACTCTAGGGGGGAATGCATCATAAATAACCTAGGCTGTTACAAAATGTGAGGGTATCAGGGGTGAGCTGTGTTAAGGTTGCTGGAAGTACAGTACCATACAATTCACCTATATTAACTTAGTTACATAAATTGGGTTAATGCAGACCTACTGCCTCCTGCCATACAGACTGTTCTGTTTGTCAGTGTGTGTGTGATGGCATCAGTTATGCCTTGTTATGTAACAGTTACATCCCATTGTGTCAACTGAAGTCTTTACCACCTAGTGATTGTGTACAGAGTGTAGATAGAGGCTGCTGAACTATACACCTGCATTACTTACTGTTGATTGTTTGGTATCCTGTGGCCCAGGCTGTCTTTACTATTGTACTATTTGAAGGGCTTGGCCTGGACAGCAACATTTGTGAACATTTCCAGACTATTGTATTAGTATAACTGTTTCACAGTTGCATTACTCTGTTTATTTGGATGTCAGTGTCTGAACAGGTATATGACATGGCATACAAAACTGTAATAGTACACAAATAAAGGTTTTCCATTTATTCAAACCTGTGTGTGGTGTTATATCCTATGACCTCCCTGTGAGTATATGTTGCAGGCAACGATTGTCATTTGTATGGGTGGCTTATACAGTGTCCAGTTGTTAAGGTGTTAACTGTAGGCATAGTGGCTGTTCCATATTGTGTGCACCTTCTACATATGTATCTTACTGTACATATCTCTGCATGTGTATGTGTAGCCATATATATATATATATATATATATATATATATATATATATATATATGTGTGTGTGTGTGTGTGTGTGTGTGTGTGTGTATGTGTAAGTGTGTGTATTTTTGTGTATATGTATCCTGGGGATGTTGATAGCTTCCACATTGTACATTTCCTATGGGAGCCAGACTGTACTACATGATATGTTACCAATAACAGCCTGACATCATACAAGTGGGATGTAGTACTGTTAACATCTTGTGCCCGTGTCGTGTCAGGTCCTGGTTATGGGATCTGCAACACTTAGTAGTGTATTGCAGGGTGGACATGTTTGGCTGTGGGGGGGATATACCTATTCGTACAAGATGTATATTGTTTGGGGCCTCTCAACCCTATAACCGGTGCATGTGGACATATATGTTTTAGTTGTTTTCCCATTGTTATCTACACATGTATGTACATATATACCTATATAGGTGTATATATCTGCTTACATAAATATAACTAAGTCCATATATACCTACATAGATGTATATATCTGCTTACATGTATGTCACTTGCTGTATATATTCAGACATATAAATGTAGACATATATATCTATAGATGTAGGCATTTGGATGTATATATGTTCATATATATTTACACACATATATATATATATATATATATATATATATATATATATATATATATATATATATGTTGTATCTGTTTAGATATTAATATATTTATACACACACATACATCTAAATGTTGGAATACATTCTCTGTACTGTTGACTGACTGGGCTGGATGATATGTTTGTGAATACATCAAGGTTATGTAAATCTGACATGAGTTAGTGGTAAATCACTTTGTCTATGGTGTGCAGGGTCCTGGGTTTGCGTTTTGCAGAGGCTGTTTATTTTGTTGCTGGGCAGAACAAGGGCCATTGTATACAGAGTGATTAAGGCACTTTTGAGCATGTTTGCACGGAGGTAAGCACTGCTAACTTCCAGTTACAGTTTCTTACACTCAGTTAGCTTCTAATTTGCTTAACTACTGTAGGCATTGCTTACTCATGTGCAAACAGGCTTAAACTTGCTTACTGCTGCTTAAAAGTGCTTACTCCTGCTTACCCCCACACTAGTTTTTTTAAAAGAAAAGAAAAAGGGGTTGATAGGAAAGTGGTGAAAAAAGGGGCACAAAGAGGGAAAGACAATAGGGAAACTAGCCAAGGATGTGCATGAAGGGTGCAGGGAAGGTCCATAGCTGCCCATTTCTTCTGCAGCAACAGCTTTGCATATACACTGAATTTGGAGGTAGATTTGGCCAACTCACACCCCTGGGAGGGGGTGAGGACAACAGTAATAAGCTGTGATGCCAATTAGACTGGATTACATGTGTCCAGTGGACATGTGTGCAAAATGGACAGCTATGAATGAGGCGAGATTTTTTTTATGGAAACAGATTGCCTTTTTTTTTCAGGTGAGAGTGGGATGTTGGGGAGGGGTATTAGGTATAGTTGGGGAGGTAGGTTGGGTAGGTTAACAGACAAAACAAACAAGGCACATACAGGGGCAGTATTTGACACATGCAATGCATATTTGACACATGTGGGGGTAAACACCTTGATGGGGAGGGGTGTTGGGAAATCGGAAGCCCATGAGCCCCCTAGTGGAAACAGTGGGACTGAGGTCCCCACCCATGGGCAGTCACTACTGCACCTTCACAACCCCGAAGGTGGATGTGCTGGGGGTTGAGTCGCAGAGCTAGGCTGACCCTCTAGTCGCGACATGAGGCCCTCGAGCTGGCGTAACAGATCACCAAACCCCATCCCCTGAGATGGTTCCACCCAAAGGTGGTGCAGGACCAACGGACAGGGAGGTCCTGAGATGGGCCCCAGGCATGCTGGTGCCCGGTGCCATGGCCAGTTGAAATGGGACAGGTGGGTCCGTTGGGACCGGCCTTCCCAACCATGCTATAGTGTTTAGATTTCATCATTATATGTAGGTTAGTAATAGTCAACACATTCCAGGGTTAGGTATAACAGCATGCATAGATATTCCAATTAACCCAGACACCAGATACGGAACAGTTGCATAAGAAACAGAACACGTGCATATGTGGACCACAGTGGTAATAAGAACAGCATGCAGGTACATTGATGGCACCATGCCACCAATGTTGGAATAATTCAATATAGCACATGCATGGGAACCATTAAAATATTTATCAAAACAATTGGACATTATCAGAACATAGGTGTCATTACATACTAGTTGGGGTGGGTATGTTGATTATTGTTGGAGATATGATGGGGCAGAGTGAAAGATGTCAATTAACAACTAGTATATTCCTGTAGTCCACATTACTTTCCTAGTCAGTATTGTTATCTGTACCTTACAAGTCTTACTACACTACCCTATAGCCTTAGTTTGGACAGTGATATGGTTGTTGTCATCATTACACATGAACTGGTTTTACCTGCAGTATACACCTCTTACATGGTATACCTGTGGAGGGAATGTTTGTTAACACTAACTGTTTCTACATCCTCTCATATTCCAGGTTGATGTTGTGCACATAGCTATTCAACTCTTTCTGCACAGACTCTGGCCATGTTTTGACTACATGCTGGTGTGCCAGAACATATCTAGAATATTACCCTCTTCCACCTTTAATGACCTGACACACACATATACATGCTTTCCTACACAGTTATATTATGTAGCACAGTGTGGGCGACAGTGATCAGTGATACTTTATTACTCAGAAAAACTGCAACACTCACAATTCCCTACAATACCAGAGTGAACAGTACCAGTACAGGTTATAATGGTCTGTATTTCTCAGTACAGTGATCAGTGATGCTTTATTATTCAGAGAAACTGCAACACTCACAACTCCCTACAATACCAGAGTGAACAGTACCAGTACAGGTTATAATGGTCTGTATTTCTCAGCACAGTGTTTGTATCCAATGTACCTGTGGGGGCAATGTTTGTTAGCACTACCTGACTGTTGCCAAACAAACTTCCAGATTACAAATTAGTATTATGCACATACATCTCACTCTGTTACTGTACACACTCTGATCACAGCTTGACAACATGGGAGTGTATATAGGGCATACATGAAATATAACTCTCCTAACAGTTTTGGGGGTTGCTACAGTGACAGGTTTGTTCTCATAGGTGTTTGACAATCACTTGTATTCCCTGTTTGCTGGCTAAATATCTGGGATCATCCCACAGATTTACCAGGGGGACAGGGGGACATGCAGCAGATATGGGCCCATATACTGGACATTCTGGCCTCATCTGTACAGTTATGGGGTATGATTCTGTATGCAGCCTACATCCACTCCCAGAATTCAGACCAAAGCCGTGTCTGCTACAACGTAAACACCGTCCATCACAGTTGTGTCTACTATATAGATATTGTTATATATCTCCATCTGCCTTCTGTCTTATTAATCCCCTGTGCTTTTGCATTTTGACCTTGTATTACAACACTCTTATACAGATTTCCTAGACAGTTATATGTTGTAGGACAGTGTGGGCGACAGTGATGTGTGATACCTAATTATTCAAAGCAACTGCATCAGTTGCACTGCCATACAATACCAATGTAAACAGTACCAGTACTGGGTATCATTCTTGTATTTCTGGGCACAGTGTTGGTATCTGACAGACCTGTGGGAGAAATGTTTATTAGCACTACCTGAATATTCACACACACAGTACCAGATTCCACATTACTATTATGCACATACATCTCACTCTGTTCGTGTATACACTCTGAACATAGCTTGACAAGTTGGGGTGTAAATGGGACATACGTGGCTTCTTAGTCTCATAAGGTATTGGGGAGTTGCTAGTGTGCCAACTTTGTTCTCACAGATGTGTGCCAATCAGTTGTATTTCCTGTTTGCTGCCTATATGTCTGGGATCATCCTACTGATTTCCCAGGGGGACAGGTTGATAGGCAACAGATGTGGGCCACTTTAATAGACATTCTGGACATATCTGTACATTGTGGGGTATGATTCTGTATGCAGACTACTACCACTGTCAGGATTCGAACAGTGGCTGTGTGTGCTAAAATAACAACAGCTCACTATTACATGATTGCAAATCTACATTACCATATGATACCACAGTATACATATGCAGTCCAGCAGTTAGACCTTTATCATCAGGCTATTACACTTTTATTAACATACAAACTATATGAGGCTCTTCCTGCCATATACTCTAGTGTATGCAGTCCTTGCCTTGAACAATACAGGTTTTATACAGGCAATTAATTTACTACTACTTTTAGTTTTATTTCCTATGACAGTAAATGCATAAGTATTACTGACCTGCCTCGTGTCGTAACCTTGCCAGGTGACTGACGTGGGCCTCCTGGTTTGCTGCCCACTCCATTGCAGCTCTGAGGGACATAAGAGGAATATTTAGCCATATCTATCCATGATATGCCTGAGCTGACAATTATTACACACATAGTGGGGTGATGCTTACACACACTGGAACATCCCCTGCCACTCTAGCCTCTTGGATCCACTCCTCCAAGCAGTCCCCCTTACGCCGTTTCAGGTTGGCATAGTGATGCCTGGCCTGCTCACCAGTTCGGAGTATGCCACTGGCACTGGTGAGGTCACAGGAGGGATGGTCCCAGGCCTCCACCTTATATTGGGAGCCCTGGTACTGGCCCTGCAGTAGTCTCTGATCATGGTCTTTGTCAAGGAGTCCTGCCATAACTTTGGACTCCTGGATGCACCAGCGCTGCGCCCGAAAGCACACACCTTCTCCCCTTACTGCCATTGTGCCTGCAAGGGGAAGCTACAACCAGATATGAGATGTATTCCTGCCTCTTGAGTTTAAGTAGGGCTGATTTCCTGCACTTTTCCATGATTGGCCAGTTTTGAAAAGGCTAGGCTATGGGCAAACCTGCTTACCTAGAGTTGGCATTGTTTAAAGGGGTATAACACTGGACACATTGAGTTAGCTGGCCTACACATTGCTTACACTTCCTAAGCTGAACTGTGCAATGCTTAGCATTGCTTACATTAGACTTTGCATTATAATTCCTTTTTGGCATTGAGTTATTATTCATTACCCCTTATATGTATGCCTGGTATCCATGCTTCATGTGTACATACACTGTATGGGGTCCTTGTGTTTTATTGGGGAATTCAACACTCTATTACAATTACACCTGACTTCTGGCCTTACTGCTATACTCCAGTTTACATATTTATGTTATATCGTGGGTTAAGGCACATATGTCTGTATACTGATTCCTTTCACAGGTTCAGTTTGTTTTTATTATGGTGAAGACTTCTTTGCTGATACCTCATTTTTTTGTACTTCTGTGATGGCTTGGTGGTTAACTACTGTGACTGTGGTATATAGGGTCTTGGGTTCGAGACCTACAGGGGTGTTTATTTTGTTGATGGGCAGAACAAGGGCCGTTGGATACAGAGTGATTAAGGCAATTCTGAGCATTTGCAAGTGGGTTTGCATGGGTTTGCATGACAGTAAGCGCTGCTAAGCTGCCATTACATCTGCTTACAGACAGTTAGCTTCAGAATTGCTTAAACAGTGTAGGCATTGCTTACCGCTGTGCAAACGGGCTTAAGCTCGCCTACTAGTGCTTAAATGTGCTTACTACTGCTTATTGGTGCTTAAACCTGCTTACTACTGCTTTACTCATTATGTAACTGACACCTCACATGTGCATTTACTGCAGTACTCCAGTTCATAAAAATATGTTATTTAGTGGGTTATACAACATAAATATTAGTCATGACGTGCTTTGCCATGGAAAATGGAATGTGCTGCAGTGGGACGCAAACCGGGAATGCCTGCTCGTAAGGCAAATGCTCTGTCCACTACACTATTGCTATGCTGCTTCATTTGCATAAATCTTCCTTGTTATCCTCTTCAGCCATTTAAGCTGCATTAACTGTAGCTAAGCGATGGGCACCTGCACACCTACGGTTAGTTTTAATCAGAATTTGAAATAAAAATAAATACAGGGTTTATTCATTTCATTTGTAATTACTTGCCGTTGTACATGAGGGGGTATGTTGGTGGGGATATGCGAACACCTATGAGCGGTCTTGCTCATTTCTTACCCCTTTCTGCTGTTCCTCATTGTGGGGGTGTATATATTGTGAGAGCTCTGCTCACAGACACCCACCTGCACTCTTACATGCTCCGTGTAAGATTAGGAGCTCAGGCAGTGTGCCTCATTACTATGCATGGCGTGCTGCCATCCTGCTCCTAAACGGCCGCCTCTGTGCAGGACTAAGCTAGTCCTGCATGGAGAAATAGTAAATCTGGGCTCTATCAACTGAATGATAGCCTTCTATGTAGGAGTGTTTTTTTCACTTAAGTACTGTTTAAAACTTAGCTTAGTAGCACCCTGTTCTGGCCTGATGTGGGGTCCATCTTGGAGACATAAATGTTATTCTATTGAGATTAGTTTAATTGTTGCTATTTCTAGATAGCTAGCCACTACTGGCTCAAATTTATACTGTTTCTCATTGGTTCTCTTGCTATAATTGTTTTCTGTATACTACTATGATTGCACTGAGTGCACCGCTGTCTGAGTTGGGTAGTATGTAGTGCATGCAGATAGATTTCCTTAAATGTACTGCAAAAAATCATCCTTTATTTTGCAGATGTTATGTATTTCTCTAGGCCAAAACATATTGCACTAATCTGTGGTAATTTACCAGCTGCAGTAGTTTTTGCATTTGTGTTCAAAATAGTCAAGTGAGATCCAGAAACTTCCTTTTTTAACACTTCTTCAGCCCCTTCCTTACCTCCCTTTGAGGTTCTATCAGCAATAGCATTGGACATTATGCAGGGACAGCAAACTAGCTCTCATTCCATTGCCAGCCTTTTAGCATTTAGTGTTCTAACTCAGTGAAAATGAACTTCAGTTTAACCTAGTAGAGTCTATATGACAACTCAAAAACTATCATATGGTGATGACATTAAAATATCATTACCCCAGATTCCCAGAACTTTTAAGATTAGGCATCACTAAAACCCACCAAAACACATCAACTGCATACACACCCTCATTAACATTTTGCCAGTAACACACCACTTACATGTTTAGCTCACATAAGCCAACCTCTGGAAACATCCTTGTAAATGGTGACATTATTGTTAGACACACATACTCCACACTGATAGACAAGGATAAATTTACAGTTAGCTGCCTGTTGGTAGTTTAGATTACAGAGATATTAAGGACTCTCATAACCCAGCAAGTATGACTATGTCATGATAATAGTCCCTGTGGAAAGAAATGGCCGAGCACAAGATCCTACAAAGAATACGCATATGTATATGTTGGAATTTGTTATGCAAGATTCAGTCAAGGGAAAGACTCCAGTTCTGAGTGGTATTCTCCATTCAGGATGTTGCTTAGATTCAAGGAAAAAATAACTGGGTTCAACAATTGGATAATAGCTGGTATCATTCCTGGGATATGTGTCACCCTGCGACAAGATGATCAACTGTCCAACTTACCTTGCAAAGGACATGCTACACCTAATACTCAAGCATTTCCACATGCTGAACAAAGTCTTTGTTGCACTTTTTGTGCCCTTTTTGGGAAGAGGTTATTAAATAAATATTCAAACCTAAAAAAAAAAAAACAAATTCAGTTCCAAACTGGACAATACCAAGGTGACCCATATCACTGCCAAGAATTTTAATAATAAATTGCCCGATTTGGAGACACTTCTACATCTGTAACATGTCCATGTTTATGTTGTTACTGAGACATGCCCCATATGTAAAGAGAGTAACCCCCCACCCATGCTTATCACAACTTTAAACAGACCGGTAACTGCAGGTGAGTCTTAATGTTTGTCAGTCACAATATACCTCCCAAGGTGATACCCAGAGATTCCCCCTCCCCCAGTGAACTCAAAGAACTCCAGATCACCTTAGAGATGTCAAGCATACAACTTAATGTTTGTTATTTATCCCTTTCCATGCCCCAAAATGATAATGAAAACTTCATTTAATTTCTTGAAAATATCCCTATAAACAAAGGTTCATTAATCCTTGACAACTTCAACTATCCCTTCATACATTTTGTTGCCTACACTACCAACATAAGTTATGACCAACACCACTTGGATCACATAAACAAGAACTACATACATGAAACAGTCCATAATCCCACCAGGAGAAGGATCATTCTTGACTTGGTTCTCCCAAACTTATCTCCAGCCTCATTCCTTCCTCTTGTCAGTGACTCATTAATTAGGCCAGACCTTCTACTGGTTACCTTTACCTTCAGATCATCCATTCTCCAGGAAACCAACACCACCCTCTTTAGAGACTTGAAAAAAGCAAACCACAGTTGACCTGGGATATGCAGCCATCTACACAGAGGATCTTTATGTCCATTTAGACAAATGCATTGAGCTGCCAGTCCCTACTAGTGTGACATCAGGGAAATATTGCCAGTCCAGCTATCTGGAATTTTGTAAATAATTATATGTCACTTGAAAATATTACAATGATTTATATAGAAATGTGACACTGCACACCCAGCTATCTGGAATTTTGTAAACAATCATATGTCATTTGTGAATAGGACTATGATTCATATGCTTGTCTTACAAATGTAAGAGAATTATGTTATGTGTATATTAAACTACTGGTGCAGAAATGTGTGTTATGTACTGAGCTTCAAGAATGTAGCCACTGTATACCCTACTGGAAAATAATAGAATGTTTTATGATTGTGTTTATCTCTCAGTTTCACTGAAGGAGACAGGGTGTCTGGAGATAGAAGTTTCTTTCTGTTGTCTTGAAACAGAAATCATTACTAGGTTTAAAATGCAACATGTTTTTATTGCTCTGTGACTTCCTAGCAGCTGCACTTCTGAGAGATATGTACTTCTCACACAGAAATGCTAAAATTTCTAAGTAACTGTTTAGACTGGGAACTGAAGGCAGGTGACAAAGAGTGATGTAATCGGAGATAACACAGCAGTAATGTTGATTATTAATATAAGAACTCTCTCAGAGACAGACTTGGCATTTTGTATTTGTCTTTGGACCTGGAAACATGTTCTCATCAGCACTTGCCTTGCTAATAGTAAGTAACCAGGGTACAGTAATTTCTCTTAGATATAGATATGAATGTAGTAAAGATTAGTTTAGATATTTTCTGTATTTATTTGAGACTGTCCTGCAATGCTGTTTTAAAATATTTCCTGTGATTCTGAACTCTGTAGTCACTGTGCTGAGTTATTGAATATTGTCTTGTTCTTTTATTATTTATTATTAAATATATTTAAACCTTTTAATTGTGGCTGGATTGTTTAGAGATATTTAAGCTCCTAGAGTACTTGCATATGTATTTGGCAACACTGTATAGGCCACTCCAGTAGCCTTGCTGTTGGTCACACTTATCATTTGGATAATAGTAACATTACACAGTAAGATTGGGCACCCTTTGGTAAGGGCCTTAAAAGTAGTTGATAAGAGCTGGCTAGTGGCAGTGATAATTAACTTGTAGTCTGGGCAGAAGGGGGCATTGTTAGTAAACCTGTACCAGCCTTCCCCACGAGTGTCTGTGGGTTTGTATATAAGTCAAATCTCAAAGTGTGTGTGTGTGTGTGTGTGTGTGTGTGTGTGTGTGTGTGTGTGTGTGTGTGTGTGTGTGTGTGTGTGTGTGTGTCAGTTACTTGGGCAGGGACACGAAGCACTGGTTGGACATAGAGGGTACTGGAGGTCTTTGCTTGGCCAGTCGGCTGAAATCTTAACCCTATAGCTGTGCCAGTGGGGAGTCTTATTGGGGATCTGAAGAAAGAGGCAGAAATCAGCCCCAGACTGATTGTGATCTCTGTGTGCTCTTAAGGGAAATTGTAATTTAATGTGTGTGTACTTGTCATCCTCCTAATGTGTATGTCCCTCACTGGTGCTAGTGGTGAGGATTGAGACTCCTTGATTACTCGGATGGTGCAGGGGTGTCACAATTAGAACCAAATATAGTGGTAAAGTCAAGAAAAAAAACACCCTGGTGGTCAGCCAATATAAAACAAACTGTAGAAGAAAAAGAAAAAAATATGCTCAAATGACCATATAGGGTCAGAATCCATCAGAATAAAAATAATATCAAAAACTCACTTAGTAATTAAAGGCAATTAGAAATACCACCAAGGCATTACACAAACTCAGGCTAGCAACTAAGGAAAATGATAAAGTGCAGATGCTTACTTTATACTTCCCTGTAACAGGTAGATGTTCGAATTCTCACTGTCTCAGTGGCATTTTGGGTTGTCTCCTAAGGTAACCCAGTACTACTCAGCTTTCAAAAACTCAGAATCCCCAACCCCCTCTGTTCCTGTGATAGGTAATTGGCTGAGTGTATCCTGAAAGAGAAGCCTTCAGCTGTCATGGGAAGTTAGCATTCAGGATGTTTTGCTTCCACACTGAAGAAGAGGAAAGTACCTGAAGCCAGAATAATCTAGTGAGGGTAAATTTGCAGTCAACCATAATACCATGCAAAAAACAAATCCAATAACAACAACAACTACTGACTCAAAAAGGTTGAACCCCACCTCAGCATTGCACGATCTGAGAGATGGTAGGTGAATGATATCACTGAGGCAGTGAGGATTTCAAACATCGACTCTTACAGGTAAGTAGGACTTACACAACTGTACTTTGTTCATCATACCGACTGCCTAAGTGGCATTTTGTGTAGATTCCCAAACCTTACCCTACCAGAGAGGTAGAAGGATAAGGACCCAGGAGCCTCTGGAGAATAGTCCTACCAAAGCCTGCTCTGGACCTTGAAAACAAATCCAGTTTGTAGTAGTTTTGAAGGTATAAAAAGAAGACCAGGTTGCTGCCACTAAAATGCTTCCAGAGTCCACCCCAACCTTCTTTGATCCTTTCTAATATGCCATTGAAGAGGAAAAGGCAAAGTCAAATTAGTCTTAACCTTTCCTCGAAGAGATTTCCCATAATGGGAGCAACAAAAAAATAGTACAGGGCAACCGTCTTGCAATGTTTTTCTTAGAGACACAGTGATCTTTTTTAACCCTCATCTAGGAAACAAAAAGCTGCTCAGCATTCTGAAAGGGTTTTGTTCTGTCAGTTTAGTAACTGAGCTGCCTATGCCCATCCAAGGTATGTCAAATCTTTTCTCCCTTGTTTTTTGGATCAGGATAGAACACTGGGTGATTGATGGCTTGATTCAAGGTAAATTCAGAAACAACTTTAGGGATGAATGATGGATTAGTGCATAACACAACCCTGTTCCTGTGAAGAATCAGATAGGGTTGGCCCACCATGAAATTTTGCAGTTCAGCGACTCGCCTTGCAGATGTCAGAGCAATGACTAAAAAGTCTTCCAAGTATTGAACCATAAATCAGCCTGACAGGCAAGTGCAAAAGGAGGTAAGGTCAATTTTTCCAGAAAAAGGTGCGATCCCAGGGCGGAAGAATTTCCTTTTGAGGAGGTTTCATGTGCAACACTCCTTTCATAAACTGTCTGACTACAAAATGAGAAAAAAAGAGGGGATCCATGGGCAGACAAGCTGAGTTGGCTGCATGATGAACTTTGATAGAAGCATATGACAAACCATATCCAAGTAGCTCACACAAATATTTGAAAACCAGAGCAGTCAAAACCTTTCTAAACCTCTGTTTTTGGACAGACATTACCTCAAAAACCTCTTCCACTTGTAAAAGTAAGATTTTCTAATTGCGAGTTTTCTTGCCTCCTTAAAAACCTACTGCATATCCTCATGGAATATGTGCCTAAAAGGTACTAAAATTGAATCATCTAGGCCATCATTGCCCATTGCTCTAAGATGGGGTTTACCACTTGCCCCTGTTGCTATATGAGCAGATCCAGTATGTGAAAAAGCTTGTGGTAATTGTCCATGGCCAATTTCATTAAAAGGGGAGCAAACTTTGCCTAGGCCAAAAGAGGATTACCAAAATGTCCTTTTGTAATTTTTTCTGAATGTTTAGAAGTATCTTGTAAATCACTGGAAAGGGTGGAAATGCTTACAGGAACATTCTCAATCACTGGAATGATAGAGCGTCTGTCTTACAAACATGGCAGCAAGCACGTCTTGAGCAGAATTTCTTCAGTGGTCTGTTTTGAAAGGAGGTGCATAAATCTACTTGAGGTGTTCCTCACATCCAGAATCAAGTCCTAGAAGAACTCTTCATGGATCTCCTACTTGTGATGGTCTGTCCAGGATCTGCTTAATCTGTCTGCCATTGTGTTCACTCTGGTTGAATGCATGAGGTCTAAAGAGTCAGAGAATGCTGTAGAGCTAGCTCCCAAGCCATCAACGCTAACCGACAAATAAGGTATGGCATTGTAACCCCTTACTTGTTCAGGTAGCACATCATGCATGGTAGTGCTGTCTGTGACCATAAGAAGAGGGTCTAGAGTCCATAAGTGGTGAAGAACTATTAAGGCATGAATCACTGTCAACATCTCTTTTACATTTTTGTGCTTTGGAATGCACTTAGTACCCCACAAACTTTGCACTTGAAATCCCATTGACACTGCTCCCCATAGAAAATCTAAGGAGTCAGTATGGATAGATTGGACTGGGGTCTGAAGAGAAAAAGAGAGTCCTGGAATCAGAGCACTAGATCCCTCCACCACTGCAGTTCCTATTCCACAAATTCCAGTACTGATACCTAGAAATCCAAGAGATGAAGGTGCTGGGTAAACAGTTTTCAAGTACCATTGATTTTTTCTCATGTGTAGTCTGGCTTGTAGTATCATAAGGATCACTAATGCCATGAGGCCTAGAAGTCTGAGGAAGCCTCTTGCTTAGGCCATGTCTAAAAGTGAGAAATTCAAGAAAATGCCCTGATAAATCAAAATCTTGTCTTCTGGTAGGAAGACCATCCTTTTTTACTGTGCCTATCAAATATCCTAGGAAAATAATTCATTGAGAGGGTGTGAGGAAGGACTTTTGAAGGTTTGATTTGAAGCCCAGGTTGGAAAGGAGGGATGCAACCTAGTCTAAAGACTCCAAGCACCTGGATGCAGAATCTGCACAAATCAGCAAGTCATATTAATAAGGAAAAATGTGAACAGCTAGGGTAGTGCAATAGGCAACCTCTGGAGCCAGAAACGTTGCAAACTCATGAGGTACAGTAGATAGCCTAAATGATAATGCAGAAAACTGATAATGTTAGCCAGAATTAGCAGATGTCAAAAAAAAAATCCTGAAATAGGTAGCAATGGGAATATGATAATATGCACCATCAAGGTCTAGAGTCACCATAAAACAGTGTTCTAGACACCATGCTAGGACAGAATATAAGACAAGCATATTGAATTTTGGAACTTTTACAAAGGTGTTTAGAAAGGACAAATCTAGGATGAGTCTGCAGGAGTGCTCCTTTTTTGGGACCAGAAAGATTCTGGAGAAAAATCTTTTGCCTTTGTGTATTGCAGGCACTGGTTCTATGACCCTTGCATCTCCTGTGTAATGGTGTACAGAAGGTAACAGCTCTGCCTGGTTTGGTTTGTGTGGGGGAATTTCCTTGAAAAGGGGAGGATTTTCTATCCACTGCCAAGTGTATCTTCTGCAAATTATTTGCAGAACTCATTTATCAGGGACTACCTGCAGCTAGGCACTAGGGTTGAGAGAGAGAGCCTGGGAGAAACAGGAAGAGAAAAAAGGGCAGGAAGAGGGATAGGGGGTGCTCTGTACCCCCAGCATATTCATTCCTTTGAAGGGGTTGATCCCTTTTTGGAAAGAAACTCTCTTTTTTTCAAAGAATATTCTTCTGCCATTTCCTTGTGGATCCCTGACTTTTCTTTGGCTAGGATTTTTGTTTATTCTACCCCATGAATGAAGATGCCTTTTGGGGGGAGAACTTGGGTACATGAAACATCTTAGATCCCCCTTGCATTAACTTGCCTCTGTCATCCTACTGGTTGAGAATCTGTGTAACATAGGGCCAGACAAAAATTCAGAACATAGAGGTGCATTCTAAACTCTAGCTTTTAAATCATTAGAGAAGTTCTGATTATGTAACCAACTATACAGTCTTAATACAAGAGAAGAAGCAATAATTCTTAGTCAAAGTAAACTTTATTGTCATTTAGAACTACACACTTGTAGCCTAAATGAAATTTTGTGCTTCAGCTCAATGCTTGAGATTACAAGGAAAGTGAAACAACACATGTAAGTAGAGAAATAAACATAACTAACAAATACAGTACTACTCCCAATACATGCAAGAAAGAGCAGAGACATTTACCAACACTCATATACGAAAAGAATACCCTCCCCTGAGTTAGATTAACTACCCTATTTAAAGTAATACAAAACACACTACAGATTGAAATGCCTAAGTTATTTGTCTAATATTACAGTGAGTTAAATAATACTGACTATGGATATAATAAACAAATATTGCACTTACTTGGAATATATGTAATTATATATTACACAAAATTGACTTATTATGTGCCCAGATCCCTGGGACTAGTGCCCGAGTTCAAAAGTCTAATCACTGTCTGGTAGAAACTGTTATTGAATCTTGTAGTCTTGCAGTGGATGCTGCGACATCTCCTGCCCGGTGTGAGATGCTTGAACAGTCCAAGAGCAGGATACGTGTTGTACTGTATTATTTTGGTGGCCTTTCAGATGTTTCTTGCAGAATAAAGATGTTGTATCAATGGAAGACTGGAACCTGTTCCCTCTCTGCAACTCTCATTACAATTTGCAGTGCCTTCCTTTCTGTAACTGTGCAGCTTCCAAACCAAACTGTGAAGTTGCAGGTGAGGATGCTCCCTATTGCACTCTATAGAAGGTGGAAAGAATATGAGGAAGACGCTTAGCTTTTTTCAGCCTTCTTAAAAAGTGGAGGCATTGGTGCACTTTCTTGACCAGTTGGCTGGTGTTTCCCGACCACGAGAGATCCTCTGATATGTGTACACCCAGGAATTTCATTCTCTCAACCCTCTCCACACTGTCACCATTGATCCAGAGCACTGGGTGGTTTGTTCTCCTTTTCCTGAAATCAGTGATAATCACTTTGGTCTTGCTTACATTAAGGTCAGGGTTGTTCCCCTCGCACCAACTGATCAGAGGTGCCACCTCCTCTCTGTAAGCTTTTTCATCCTCCTTTGTGATGAGACCCACGACTGTGGTGTCATCAGCAAACTTGATGATATTTTTGGACTAGTGCTTAGTATGGCAGTGATGGTGACTAACAGTTAGCTGAGAACACATCCCTGTGGAGCCCTAGCATTAATCATGATGCACTTTGATGTATTCTTACCTGAGCACATCTTCTGTGGTCTCTCAGTCAGGAAGTCCAGGATCCAGTTACAAAGATGTTTATTGATTACTAAATGCCACAGTTTTTCTATCAGTTGCATTGGTACCACCACATTAAATGCAGAGCTGAAGTCTATGAACAGAATCCTCACATAGTTGTTTTTGCCCTCTAAATGCTCAAGGGAGATGTGTAGTGCTACTGATATGGCATCAGCCATGGATCAGTTAGCTCAGCACATAAACTGCAGAGTGTCACAATCAGGAGGTAGGCATGATTAAAGATGCTTTTTGATCAGCCGCTCAAAACATTTCATATCAGTGAATGTCAGAATGACTGGTCTGTAGTCATTAGGGCTGGAGGGAGTGGTTTTCTTAGGTAGTGGGATGATGTTAGTTTCCTTGTAGCATGAGGGTACTTTTGCCATGGCAAGAGAGGTGCTAAATATTTCCTTGAGCACTGTGCATAGTTGATCAGCATAGCCTTTTAACACGGTGACCAGTATGTTGTCTGGGCCAGCAGCCTTCCTGGGGTTCATTATTATTATTATTATTATTATTATTATTATTATTATTATTATTATTATTATTATTATTATTATTATTCCTGTATCTACACATTCAAGCACACTTATCAAAGAAGGCTTCAAACCAGAGTGAAATTAGAAATAGTTTAATACATAGAACCTTTTTGTAGCAAAATCATCCTAACTGAACTCATACTGTTAAATAAATGTTCACATATGGATTAAAAGAAACTAAGGACTTTTTTATTTAAACAGGCAGCTGAAGAGATCACAGCGGAGTCAGCGGTTAGATAAGAAAAGAAACCTGTCATATCTGAGGAGATTCTACATTTTTTCTGAGCCTTATCCTTTTTTTTCTCAGTAAGTTAAATAGTGCAGATAGCACTAAAACAAGAGATTTCAACCTACATTAGTAAAAAATAAAAATAGATGGAGGGATATGTTTATTATCCAGCACGTCCCTCCAAGCTGAAATAGACTCCCCCTACAGATCAAGCAAAGTAATTCCCTGTCATCCTTCAAACTTACCTTGGACAACTAAAAGGATGCACAGTACTTGCTCTCTTTGTAAGGGGTTGGTAGAATCTGGTGGGTGGTTATTGGCAAGGCACACATGCCACTGGTCAAATTGCCATATCTATCCTGTGCTCCTATGATTAAACAGAGTTAGTCTTCTAGGTAGGAAAGTATTTTGAATCCCTGTAACATTGCATGAGCTGTCACGATACACATAAGTAAGACCAAAGGAGGGTGTCCAAAACTAGTAACGACTGGCTTTGCCCCAATAGTCTGGAAGCATCCCGAAGTTCCTGACAGTTATGATGTGGAGATATGTATCTCTGAAGATGAAATAGGGCATTCAATCTCTTCTATGTAGACATTGAGGGTTGGAGACCCCTTTGATAATTTATAAGGTCTCATTCAAGACAAAAGTATACTTAGGCAACTAAGATGCAGAATGAAGCTGAAGTCCTTGTTTTCTTAGTCATTAAAAAGAATATGAATTAAAATCCAAACCCTTTCTGGTTCAGTGAGACCTCTTGGATGGCTCATTTGTGATGGACCTTTGGCACTTGCTTCCTTGTTATCACAATATGATGAGACGGGATGGCTGGTACGGGTGATGACAGGATACAGGGTAGAGTGTAGAAAGCAAATGATCTAAATATACCCTGGCAATAATCTCCTTGAAGATTGAGTCCTTGTAGATTTTTCTGTGTGCTGGATCATGGAAGGAGAATCTCCTTGTAGCTATCTCATTTGGAAGAGAGTCATGCAAGCAGTAAATCATAAACCATGATTAAACCTGTGAAGTCATAAACCATGATTAAACTAGTGTCAATGCAAGCAGTAAAGGCTGTTGCAATCCTTCCTGAGGTTGACTGCAACATCCTAGAGGTCACTGGGACCCAGCCTCTTGTGCCATAACCTTGCAGATTGCAGAAACTGCCTGTTCTCAGCACGTGCCTGTTGTTTTGGTTGTAGGACATGTGCTGGTGACATATCCAATGTTGACTCCCCTGCATTCTCATAAATAAATGCCGGGGATGGTGGCACTTATTGACAGCTGCCAGGGTCTGGCACCTCTTCTTCATATTTTAAGATGTTCATTGATTTCCAGACCAAGAAAGAAAGGACTACTGAAGGGGAAATGTAAAAATTTAATCTTAGCACCCTTGATAAATTGGAACAAATTCAATCAGGAGTGCCACAGAAGCCAATACCAGAGCCTGCTGTCCTAGCAGCCTATTCCTTGACATTGCAGGCCACATGGACTTAAGACTGCAGAGACTTGAGCAAACCAAAGCTTAGGTACTGAACTTTTCTTTCAACTAGTAGCTTTCTTTCATCTCACATTATCCATCTGGGAGTACAGCATGTGGCTCAGATAGTATAGTATCCAAAAACAACAGGAGGACACAAGATAGGCTCCAGGTTAAAAAGCTTTAATCAGGCACAAGCACTTTCACATATGCTTCTTCAGGTGCATAAAAACAAACTGAAATTAGTCATACTTTTAAACATTGCTGAATGCATCACATGGCAATACATCACATGTCTATATACACTCCATTATTATAAAATATTAAAGCTATATGGTAACCACAAAATAACTAAATATTCAAAGAAAATCATAAAAATATAATCATGAAATATTCCTTATATACTTTGGGCACTATAAAAACATTGTTAAAATACATATCCTTAAATGACATGGATCCCTCTGCAGGACTTCCTCTGAAACAGTAATGTCAGGGTTGGGAATCCGTGACAAAATACTTCCATGTAGGCAAGAACTTTCAGTTCACTTTCTTTGGAATAGGAGCTGTTCTGTCAGGGATTTACCAAACTGTTCTTATCACATCTTACGCAATCCCCACAAGGGATGGAGTTATCCATGAAATTTGAGGTGGAAGAGGAGACTAGCTCAGTGAGCTAACTCTGTTGCCTAATTTGGAGAAACTCTGCAAATTAAGGGTCACTGGGGAAGCAGTTGAGATAGCTCTCTTATCATCAACCTCTTCTTCAGTGGGATAATATTTCTGATTTGATATGCTTAGATTTATTATAATTCAATGACTTTTAGGAGGTAGCTCAGTCTCAGAAGAGTTGATTGGTTTCTTACAGGCAGGGGTACATAGGCATTTCTTAAAATGAATAGAAGGAAGAGCAAGACAGGAACTGTGAGCTAGAAATACTAGTGAGGCACAATGATTGGCAGTACTCATGTCTGGATGGCTTGTCTCTACAATAATTTCCTGTGGAATATATGACACATCGGTGAAAATAGCTAGTGCTAGCACCTGCATAAACAGTGCTGAAGGAGCCAGTGCTTGAAGAATCAACACCAATAGAACTTGCACCAGAATACCAGACACTTGAAATATCAATATTAGTGACTTTGAAAATGCTGGTATCAGGAAACCCATTGCTAGAGGTTGGGGTCCTGCCCTTCATGTTTAGGAAATACTTGCTGAAAGCACTGATGATGGGAAGGCTATCATCAGAAAGGTCAAAACCAGCAGACCTGGAAGGCAATGAAGTTCCAAACAAGTGAGGCTCCAGCAGCGAAAGGTGGTAGTGAGAAGGTAGTACAAAGTGATAGAGACAATACTCTGTGAAAGAGACAATTTGAGTAATAGAGGCGGTAATAATGGCAGCACAGTTGCAGACCAAGAAATAGGTTGGTCCCATAACAAGTATCCCAGGCAGAATCAGCTAACAGATGGAGTGAAAGGCAAGCCATGATGTTAGAGGTCAGAGTGCTGGGGAGTCTCCTATCAACCAGCAGCAAGCGACAAGGTAGCAGAGTTTCCAGGAAGGAATTTTTATTTGTATGCAACAAGTTAGCATTGCAATTTATGTTACAGTTATGCTGATGACAGAAGTGTAGCTAGAATGGGGCAAGAGGGGCAATGGCCCCAAGTGCAAAGTGATGGGTGGGAGTGATTGGCCATCCATTATTCCCAAGCATTCTTTAGTGCAATTCCAGCTTTAAAAAAAAAAAAGGCGATATTGCATGTGCAGTCAGACCCGAGTGCTACAGCACTGTATGTGTAGTTTAAACTGTAGCAGGCAGTTTGTTACAGTTTAATGCAAGAAATTTTTTTAACTAAAACACGAGGTCCATAGTACTCCATGCAGGCAAGGTATAAACTGTAGCAACTGTTTGCAACATTTGTAGTAAACAGTTTGCTACAGATTATAAGAAGAATGAAAGAAGAAATTATTTTTCTTGAAATGAAACTGGACAGAGCAGTTTTGGGCACCACAGTGGTGCAGAGGTTAACGTTGTCACCTACCAGCAAGAAGTTCTCTGGTTTGATCTTCAGGTGGGTACCTTCTGTGCGGAGTCCGCATGTCCTCCCTACATTTAGGTGAGTTTGGTTCTCCAGTTTCCTCCCACATTCCAAAGACATGCATCTGGAGCATTTCTCCCTGGGCCTCCCTCCACTGAAAATAGGCTCTGTCCTAGTCGGACTTTCCTGTTCAACAAATGTTATATAAATGCATTTCTTTTTAATATGTGGAAGGAGGGGCAGGGGCAGAGCACAGAAAAAGGACATGGACGGTTTGGGGGAGTGGCATGTATCACCAGTAGAAGGAACAGTAGTTTTTTTTTTTCATGGACGGTTTGGGGGAGTGGCATGTATCACCAGTAGAAGGAACAGTAGTTTTTTTTTTTTTTTTTTTTTTTTCACGGACGGTTTGGGGGAGTGGCATGTATCACCAGTAGAAGGAACAGTAGTTTTTTTTTTTTTTTTTTTTCATGGACGGTTTGGGGGAGTGGCATGTATCACCAGTAGAAGGAACAGTAGTTTTTTTTTTTTTTTTTTTTTTTTCATGGACGGTTTGGGGGAGTGGCATGTATCACCAGTAGAAGGAACAGTAGTTTTTTTTTTTTTTTTTAAGCATAGATGTAACTGTAATACCCTGATCGAGCCAGCTATGCTTCTAGCTGATGACATAGTGAGGAACACAATTAAAATTATGTGTTACAGCAGATTTGTTCATCCTAGTGAGTAGATGGTGCCTTATCAGTTAAGATGGTAGTCTGCCACAATACTGAAGATGATAATATTTGTTGACTGGATGAGCATAATAAGGATATTCATTTGAAGAACTGCCACCAATATATCAGTCCCATAATTTTTTGTTTTATGCAGCGATGCTGAGGAACAGAGACAAAATCTCAGCTATATTTGTTACAAGATACAAAAGAAATAGCCAGTGTTGCGTAAGTTTCATGAAGTATATAACATATAACAGTGGCATGCAAATGATTTATGAGATATTTTGCCAAGATGTAAATGTTCTATGTAAAATGCAAAAAAAAAAAAAGTTAGAAGATTAACTGTGCAAAAAGTGCAGTATGATCATTATAGTATTAAATATATGTATTACTAGGTACTTATGCTTAAAAACTAACAAAACATGACTCCAGTGAAATAATCAAACCTTCTAAAAATGATTAAATGCTTTTATCTCATACAGAACAGAGGCTTTATCAAAGTAAAAGCATCTATAAAAATCAGCATATTTAAATGCAAGCAAAAATTCAGTTGCAACTGTATTATTTTACAGTTTTGAAAAAGTCTCATTTGACTGAGATGAGAAGAAAGAAGAAAATGTTATGGATAAAATCATATCTGATATAAACAAAGATGAAGGATGACAGAAATTATACTGTAATGTCATGCATACCATTAGTAATTAATAAATGCACCCTAAAATTATTAAAGATTAAGAGTAACCTGCCATTGGGAGATGAAGCAGTGTCTTGGTGAGATATAATTAAGAGCTAGTACTCTTTGAATAGGTTAGTTTCTGTTCATGGCATGACGTGTTGTTCAAACTTTCCATAAGTTTACTAGATATATCAATCTCAGCCAAAGACTGTATAACACAAAAATCAGACAGGATAAGGATATCCTGGATTAGTTCCCTCTTTGAAATTAATATTTTCATATACATTAAAAATAGCACTATGTTAGTAATAAAAGTAAAGACAGCTATTAAATCCCCTTGCCCAGCTTACCAATGCATGCTTGCCCTATTTCTACCTCTTCCCCTAACCCCAACACTTCACCTTACCTTAATAAACCCTTCCTGTAAAATTACCAGTGTATTCATACAAATCATATCTGAAGATAGAAGTAGGGTTAATGGAAAATTTAAAAAAAATGGATGTTTTATATGGTGGAACCATAATATCAACAAGCTTTGCAATAACATGAAGAGAATTTGGGCCAAAAATAAGAAGTGTAATTTCCAGAACGCTAGAGCCCTTGTCACTCAAATAAACATAAAAAAACAACTCTGCAGCCTAATAAAATCCACCAAAGCTATGTTTGAAGGTAAAATGGTAACCCAAGTCATAGAAAATCCCAAGGCCTTTTTGCTAATTTCCACAATCTCAAAAGCACAACATGGCAATGCACTGAACTAATTGTGAAGGAAGTTATCTATACAGAGGCTGAAGATATAGCCAACCTACTGGCTGATAAATTCATCTCTAAATTTACCTCTCTTGCACCTCCATCTGTCACTGAAGATATACCCAAAACTGGCTCATCTCCAGCTATCACGCAAGACCAAGTCCTAAAAATGCTACCAAAAGCTACAAATAAAGCATTGATGAGTCCTGACAATACCCCTGGATGCTTCTTAAACAGCATGAAGTATGATTTAACCAACCCCCTAACAACACTGACAACAACATTGAAAAGCTCACAAAAGCAATGGATGAAGGAAAAATGGTATAGACTACATACCTTGACCTGGCCAAAGCATTTGACACAATCCCCCAATTTGGCATAATAGAAAAGCTAAATAAACTGGGAATAAACCACTATGTCACCCAATGGATTGCCATCTGGCTCACAGGATACAGGAAATTAAAATAGAGGAGGTAACCTCCACAAAGCGTCTAGTCACCGGTGGAGTCCCCCAGAGTTCTGTGCTTGGCATTTACTTCTCTGAAGTAAAAGTCAATGCCAAAGTGCTGTGGATAATCAAGTCTGCAGTTGACTACAAGCTAGTAGGAGTCAATGAATCCCCAAATGACTTAGCCATCTAGCAGGAAGGTTTGTCTCAAATAAAGAACTGGTGCCAAAATCATGGACCGAAATGCCAGAAAATGCATTATCATATCCTTTGGGAAGTTATTTAGCCTGGGGAGCTACCATATTGACAATACTCCTCTAAGAGTTGACCCACTTGTTCAGGATTTGTGAACTTATGTGGACAGTGACCTAATTTTCAACCAACACATGTCCATTGTCATAAGAAAGTCCTTCTGTATTGCACAGCTTATAAACAACAGAATTGTGTCTAGATCTAGGGATGTAATTGCCCCCTTTACTCAAACCTCATTAGGTCAGTCTTACAATATAATGCCCCTTTGGCAAGTATCTGTCCAAACACATGAATCAATTAGAACACCTACTGAGATACCTTACTAAAAAATAAAAGACCTAAACAATATGACCTAAATGGACCAACTCAAAGCCCTGTCACTTTATTCGGCATCTTACAGACTGCTATGAGATGACCTGTGTGTGGCATACAAGGCATCCTCTGACCCATTACTGATGGATTTACTGAGCATCTGTTAGTCAAATGGCATCAGAAATACTCGGTCTAGGGATCTAAACCTCTTCTGCAATATCAACAGAATGGTTTGTCTTACAGAGGATATTTCTGCTCTGCAACAGACTTCCCACCCACATAAAACATAGTTCATCCCTTTCCCAATTCAGGTTCAACCTAGAAATATGGGTGAGAAACAGATAGTCTAGACCAGCACTGCCCCCTGTTCTACAAATGGACAGAGGCAGCTCCTAAGTGCTTTATCCAATGCAAAAGCCCCCTCAAATTATCTATGGTATGATCCCGGTTATTTTCACTATGGGCAGTATGTAATTATTGACCATAGGATGAGTAAGGGCACTCTAATAGCAAATGGGATAGGTTAATTCAAACACCAAAAGGGAAATCGGTTAGGCTTAAAATGCAGCTAGCCTAGTACTTACATATGAATCTATAAACCTATGATCTGTTGTTTTCTGAGCTTTAGTTTTTGAGGTTCTGATTGTTCAGTTAGTTGGAACTGATCATTTATGGTTTGAGCTTTTAGCATTTCAGTTAATAGCCACATATATATGGCAAACAAACCTATGAACCTACTTATATAATAGGCAGTTTTCTTCATTCCATTGTTTTGTACATGGAATATGGTTAATTCTGCTTATACAGAATACAATAAATGACCAGAAATTGCAGTTAACAATTACTGGTCTATTTCCTGGATTTTCGTCTCACAAAGATATAATTTATTTTCTTTAATTATAAACAAGTGTCTGGGAAACAAATGTTTTATTAGTGACACATTCTGAAGCATTTGTAATGAGAGTGTAGTAGTCTGTTTTTACATTGACAGATAGTGCAGTAGGCAGGCTTTACACTTGACAAATCACTGCCTGTCTTGAGACTGTCAGATTTCAGAGTGCCTTATTCAAGCTTTTTAAGCTCTTCATGATTTCCATTTGCAGTAGTATGCTATGGCCCTTTTGGGGATTAAGAAATAGAAGCCATATTTATTTGGTTGTTTCAATGTCCCTGTCTGGTAATTAACAATGATTAACAATGTATTTTTTCACATCTGTCATATACAAGAATAATAGCAAACAAATCTCAAGAAAAAATCTTCCAAATCGTCATTAGAATTTGATGGATACAAACTGTAAAACTTCTTGCAAAATTTGCAGATTTTCCTTTCTTGCCTTTTTATATTGTGCATCTCATAAGTAAGGGCATTGCCTCCAGAAAAAAAGAGGTTATAACCCACCTGTACTCTTCCCTTATCAGGCCAATAATAGAGTACAATGCACCCATTGGTATGTTCCTTTCCAAACACCTGCAGCAATTGGAGAGACCACAAAGGTTCCTTACAAAGAAAATGTAGGGTCTTCAAGATCTGTCTTATGTGAATAGACTGAAATTACTGTCACTTTACTCTGTGTCATACAGCCTGCTCAGAGGCGACCTGTGCCTTGCATACAAAGCAATCCCTGACCCAACTTTAATGGAAATGCTGCGCATTCCTAAGTCAAATGGCACATGGGTCACTTCCTCAAAGGACCTTAACCTGGTATGTGATATAAACACAACCTGCTGGAGAGACAGATTTGTCTCACAGAGGTTGCCCAACCTTTGAAACAAGCTTCCTATTCATGTTAAACAAAGCCCTCTGTTGGCCCTATTTAAGCATAATTTGGATGATGGGATTGGTAACAAGAAATTTTCCCCAGGGGTTCCACCTGTGTCCCAATTGGACAGGGGCAATAGGTGCTGATTTTAGTGTCTGCTTGGACCAGACACCCTTGGAAACATGGGCTGAACTTGACTAGTCTTGTAAGAGCCCTGGGGCTGTTAGCCTAGTAACCTCCTATGATCCTATGATCCTACTTTGGTAAATTCTAAAATATTTATTTGATTTTATTTTATTTTATCTATTTATTTATTTATTTGTGTATGTATGTATGTATGTATGTATGTATGTATGTTAACAATAATAGCACTTTCATTTAATTTGAAATGTTGTTATTCAAGGATGCCCATTTCTTGTAACAGTACAGAAAACATTGTCACTTGTACCACTGGATAAAACCCAAGTTGTAGGTGTTTTGGACTGATGGTCTACTTCTCAACAATAAGACAGGTTGTAACATATTTCCTTCTGCAAAATATCTCTTCTGATTTTTTTTCTGCTTGTGTGTTACTTATCTGTTTTTGCTAGTTTCATGAGAAACAACCTTTGTAGAAAACCACTAATGTTTTCATGATAAGCATTTTGAAAATCACTTTTTTGAGCATTTTCTTTTTGCCCTTGTTGAACTCATAATATGACATAGTTTTCAAGGAAAATTTGCTGCATCAGATTTTATTCAAAGAACACATATTTATATTCTGACAATTATTGATACTCAACAATGCAGTGAGTCAGGTAGTTGATATATTTTGAGAAAAGCTAGGCTTAAGTTTGGGACATACAAAAATGCAAAGACAGTAAAACAGGATTCATATTACCAAGAACACTGAACACCTAACATGCAAAGGACCACAAAAAGAAAATAATTTACTTTACTGATCTTTAAACCATAACCCTTCTGTAACACTAAGGCCTAATTTGTCTGAATAGTGGTAGTGTTAAGTGTTTATCTAAGGTAAGGTGTAGGGTTATGGTTAAAGCAGGTTACAGGTTGGGGTTACCATGCATTACTTTGGTGGTGCAGAGTGGACAAATATTTTCAAGCTTTTGTGGAAGAGCACACACTGACTAATATGGTTATCTTAACAAAATAAATAAATAAACCTTACCATAACACTGCCACTACACAAGACATCTCAGATGGCCACTACATGTAAACATACACATATGCACAATATGAAATCTATTTAACTAACTAACTCTAAAGTTAACTTCAAACACACACGCACGTGCACACATACACACACACACACACACACACACACACACACACACACACACACACACACACACACGCACACACGCACACACGCACACATGCAATCAACATACTTACCTAGCACTAACTTTAAACCAAACTTGCACACATGCTCACGCACTCCCAACCCTAACACAAGGCCATGTACCTCTTTTGGCAACAGAGACACTCTGCAGCATTGACACAGAACAACAACATTTGCCAAAATGCCCAGACATTTCACTTTTTTAACAAATGGATGTTCAATAAAGTATAGGGGACCCTCCACCTCTAGCTCCTCCTTTTTCATTATAAAGTGTCTGAGTTGTACATATTATTCCAGTTGTGGCCCAACAAAGGTCTTATCTAAAATGATTTCTATGGTATCAATTGCATATAATGTGCAATTTATATATGTGCCCTATAATTTCTGTATAAAAAAAAATTTTTTGCATGTTTACTTCAATTTCCTTTATGAATTGTGCAGAAAATCACTGAATCATGTTTTGTAGACTTGCATAAAATGGGCCTTACTTAGCTAAATATCCAAATCATTCAAATATAAAGAAATAAAATAATTTGTTATTCAGCATTTTTTCTCACTCTCAGAGTGTTCTTTTACTATAACCTTCATTACATTTGAGTAGATCTTGAAACCAATTCTAGTTTTGTCTTAATAATTTCCACCTCTTATTATTGCTAATGCCAATTATTATATTTGACTAGTATTGTAGATCTGACAGACTTATGCCCCGGGATTCATGAAGCTTGCACCAGGTGCAGGCGTAGCGTCAGCATTCTAACACCAAAGATGGTCACCGAGCGATTCAGGTACGAGCTGTTTCCACGTGCACTACCTGCATACGCTACACCCGCACAACTCCCAAGCCTTGTATGCTAATTACCCCATGTGCAGCAGTGTAGCATGCAAATGAAGGTATGTAGCGATTCAGGAAGTGGTGCAGGCGTAGTGTAAGCATGCAGAAATGTAAACCGTAGAAAACAGTTTACATTTTTGCAAACATAAAATTGGAGCCATGACAGCAAACCAAACACATGTATTATATTGTTAATATATGCCAATGACTAAATATATAGCCATTGGCATAAAAAAATGTACAAAATATAAAATTAACAGTTAATATATATAGTCGCACTATCGCGACGTGGAAGCGCGGGGCAGTGGTGCACAAAGGGGATCGCAAGGAATATATAAAAATATAGAATAAAACCGCAATGACACACATATCACAATTTCCCCATAATAGTCAATGGCAGGCATGCTACACCATACTCATGGCGCAAGGGTTGCTAAGGGGCAGTGACAGTGTTATGCGCAGTAGCTAGGAATGAGTAGGCAATGGCATGCAAATGAGAGTAGTAATAGTGAATCACAGATTCCCTGCTGGTGTAAGGATACACCTCACAGCGTAGCGTTATAGCACCGAGGTGTGCCCTTGAGATAAAGATGACATCAAGAGAGGGGTGTGTCGCCATTGCTGTAAGCACATTGGAGCATTGCTAAACTGGTCTGCCCCTAGCTAGGCAAAGCTGCAGGATAGGAGTGTGTCAAATTGGCCATAGCTATGCTTAGCTGAGAGTACACAAGGTAACCAAGTATGCATGTGAACGGAGATGAAAATGCGCATAAACCCGGTAAACGGGTATGCCCAGTGAGCACTGCAGCTGAAACAGGAAGGATACAGGAAAGAAATAAGGAAATGCTGCAGCAGTGAAATTGGAGTACAAATGACTAATTAACACCTAGGAGCCTACAGTGGGCCACTGACAACAGCTAACAAGGCTGCAAGCAGCTACCTGCAGAACAGGGAAGGGGAGGGGCTGTACTGCAAAGAAAACAGCAGAGTGTCAAAGCAGAACAAAGCCGATATGCAGTATATCAGCTACAAGGCACATCTTGTCATGACTGGGTAGGGAAAGTACAAAACAAGAAAGATGGCAGGTGGATGCATGCCTGATAATGGGAGGGGATCCAGGTCTAAAAGTGAATTAAAAGACAACAGATTAATCAAGGCAGGCAAGTAGATCTCCACAGTAAAGTCCCCACACTTGCAGTACTCATTGCAAAACCCATAATTAAGAAAAACTGCAGCTGGAATACCTCATACACACCCATTTACATCAGCAGCATCCATAGCACAATACTATAAAGTGTGAAAGCACCTCACACACATTTGTGTATTCCCATACAGATGGGGAACTTTTATTATGTACATGTTAGGGGCTGCCATAACTTTGATCCACCAGCATGTGTTGGAGACTGAAGGTGGTGTGGAGGAAGATGCACACGACCACCTCAGGCACCAGAGGAGGAGGAGAGTGTTCAGACCCAGGGTAACCTACCAGGGGCTACATGATCTGGAAATAGCAGAGCATTACAGGGTGGACAGGGACATCCTACAGCAACTTGTGAAGCTGTGCCTTCCACGCCTCGGAGCCAGAACAAATAGAGGGAAACACATCCCAGTGGATATGAAGGTATGTGTAAGCCTGAGAATACTAGCTACAGGTACCTTTCAAAGACCAACTGGGGATATCATGGGGCTCTCACAGGCATCAGCATCCAGGGTACTACACCAGTTCCTGGATGTCATGTTACCACATGTCAATGAGCACATATACTTCCCCTGAATGCAGGAGGAGTTGGCTAGCAATATGTGCCTCTTCCACCGTATGGCAGAATACGCAGAGGTACTGGGTGCAATAGACTGCACACACATACACATCAAGTCATCACCCGGTGAGCAGGGTAGGTGCTACATAAACTGCAAGGGATAACCCTCCATCAACTGCCAGGTTGTGTGCAATGCCTGGGGCATTATCATGGATGTGTGTGCTGGCAGCCCTGAATGCTATCACGACTCCCACATCTGGCATGCCTCACAGCTGTATTGATTATTTGCCAGGGGGGACATCCCAAATGGCCACCTGGTGGGGGATGCTGGCTATGCACTGTAACCATAGATGATGACTACCATCAGAAATGCACACACACCCATGCAGGAACACCATAATGAGGCACACGCACAAACCAGAATCATCATAGAGCATGTGTTTTGGATGCTGAAATCATGGTTCCGTTGCTTGGACATATCTGGTGGAGCCTTGCAGTACTCTCGAGGCACATGTGCCCACATCTTCATAGTGTGTGCCATGCTACACAATATGGTCCTGCGGAAACAGCTGCAGCAGGGACAGAATGGTGAAGTCCCTCACACCCCACCACCATTGCCAAAGGCCCCACAGGTACAGAGGTACTCAGACCACACCCTGAGCCAGCCCCAGTAGGCAGATGGAGGCATGCACAGTATGCCCATGCCTTGGCAAAGAGGGAACGTATAGCACACACACTGACAGTGTAGGCACCTAGGGACTGACACCTTTCTCCACCTGCACACACAGTAAAAAATGGATGGCACACACACACACACAAGACTACCTGTAAATTGTCATGTATAAGCAGTCTACTGTGTGCATCCAACATAGGCAGCCCTCAACTATTGCACAAACAGCCATTGGCACAAGGTAAGTCAACACCTGAACAGTAAATTAAGCTATCAGCATATGCAGATACTGCATGTATAGAGTCATAGGTAGGTACTTGGCCAACGCCAGAGGCCAATCATAAGCCCAGCCAAAATGTGTCAGCTTTTGCCACCCCATTGATTCATTAACTGTCCCTCTGTGGAGCAGAGCAAATGGTGGGATCCCTGGGGTGCATTTACTGTTCCCCATCCACCCTTCAAGGCTTCTCTTGCAGATTGTTAGTGAGGGGCTCTGTATAATGTAGTTAGGGATGTTGTACCAAAGTATGGGGAGCGTCTGTGACAGGAAGCTGTTTCTCCAGCATCTTCCAGTTATTGTTGTGGCAAGGTTCAGCTCACTACAGTGTATGGCTCACTGTGACATGGATTCCCATAGGTGGAGCATATCCATCAAGCCTGAGTTCAACATGGCTGTGTTGGCCAGCGGAGATCATCTCTGGGTAAACGAGATGCCAATGAGTAAAGCAGGAGTTTATTCAGTCTGATGGCATAGGCTATATGTTGAAGGCCAGTATTCCCCTTGGCGAGGTACATTCATGGACCCCCCAGCTGTTGGAAGTATCTTCTGAGGTACATCCCACATGGGTTATTATACCCTATGATGGGACTGATGAGTGATGAGTAAAGGGGCACTATAATCCCAGTATGTCTAGATGGGAATCCTTTAGTAATCAAATGGCCTACATAGAAGGATGTCCTAACTACTGTGGAGATATGATTGTCAAAGGGGAGATCACTATCTACCATAGTCCCCAGATACCCCATTATCTCATCTGTATTAAAGTGGCTGCCACTTATGTGTTAATATGTGGGTGCCAATTCCACAATGGAATGAACATGCAGTTAGTGGCACTTGACTGGAGGCCATGTCGTTGGCACCCTGTGACATTCTCTGTGAGTCCCCTTGAGGGATGTCTGCGTCAGCTGGACTATAAATCATGGCTCCCAGTTCGCAGTCATTGCTAGACATGGTCTGCTGTAGTCCACCTGTGTTTGCCTGTACCTCTGAGATGTATATGCCAAACAGTAGGGCTCACAGGACTGAGTCCTGTGGGACACCAGCCGTAACTGGTCAAGAGTTGGACCTGGAGACCACTAGTCATACCATGTGGGTTCTGTGTGTAGGCCCATTGGCAACCCAACCTGTGTTGTATGGGTGAATGTACGGGCTGGTGTGTTTATCAATAATACCTGAGTGGGGCATGGTGTCAAAAGCCTTGGCGAGGTCCAAGTAGTATGTGTGAACCACCACCCCCATCATCTAATGTCTTGGTGACTGTATGCAAAACGTCAAACAGGTTCAGTAGGCATGAACTGCACTCAACCAAGCTGACCTGGGTTGGGGTCACATATTCGGAGGTTACCAGTGTCATTGTTAATGAGTGCCATGAGGATGTGAATCATACCATTGCAGACCAGGCTAGTCAGGCTTATGGGGTGGTAGTTACCATGGTCAGTTGTGATTCCACCTTGATGGAGTGGAATAACTGTTGCCACATGCCATTGTATGGGCATGTAGCCTGTGGAGAGGCTGAGATAGGAATGCTTAATTAGGTGGGGAGCAGGTTGTCTTGTACAGTTTGCAAGATGCAGTCTGGGTCAACATCTGCCTCCATTGATGCTGTGTTCTGCTGTTAGAGAGGGCCATTTCTACCTGTGTGTCTCTGATGGCTGGGATACTGTACCTTTTGGGTAGTATTGTGGGCTCTTTAGGGGGTAAAGTATGCACCAAATGTATCGGCAATGATATTGACTATATCAGTAGGGTCAGCATATTTTGTGCTATATTTCACTGGCACAGTGCAAATCTGTGTGTCACCACGTAGATCCTTGACATAGCCAAAGAAGGCTTTGTGGTTATCTTTCGAATCCTTGCGTATTCTCCTGCTGATGTTAGCCATGGATGATGTCATGAGGGACCTACGTATCATACTAATAGTGGTTACAGATGTCTGCCCTTCGTGGGATTTGCTCTGTGTCTGGAACACTGTCCTACTTCTGTAGTATAGCCTGTTTATTGCAGAGGTCCACCATACTGGTGTCCTTGTCTAGGAGGAGTGAGTCTTGGTTTACCAGTGATGGCATGATCCATACATCCATGTAGGTGCTTATAGACTGCATTTGTAAATTTGTCTGTATCTTGAGCAGTGTTTCCCCTTAGCATGGGGGCTGTGAAACCCCACACCCCTGTCACTAGTAGTGTACATTTAGCTGTAGGAATGGTATACACTGTGGTATCCGTGGGTGGGGGAGATGCTTGGGTGTGGAAACAGTGAATAGTTCATGGTCAGATCTAATCAGTGACCGGTTAACCTCCGCTGTGGTGCACCTGTTGCCCATGTTGATGCTGACCACTTCTAGTAGTTTCCACCCCACATTAGGGAGGTTACCACCTGATACAGGGCATATGAGGTGATAAATTCAAGGAAGCGCTGGGCCTAGAAGTGAGTACCGGAGTATGTTTCCCAGTTAATGGTATGGTAGTTGACATCGACCAATGCCAGGGTGTGCATTAGAACTGTCATGTTCTCCACTGTCTCCAGGTATGTGGAGTGGAGGTCCTGGGTCATGGAGGGTGATCCATAGCAGGCCACAGTTTGCATTGCAGTTGTGGCTGATGTTAGCTGCACATGGATAATCACAGAGGTATCATGCTGCCCCACTAACCTGGAGGTGTAGGTATCCCTGATGAATATGGATACAGCCTCTCCATGTCTGTCAGTCCATGTTCTGTGGCGGAAGTGTGTGGTATGGGTTGTAGTCTGGTAGTGTTGGTGTGCTCTCAGGAGCCATAAGACAGATTTCAGTTAATGCACAGATGTTGATGTTATCCATCCTGAGGAATGCTGTGAGTGCATGCATGTTGTGATCACAACCCCTGGTGTTGAGTAGCATAATCCTCATTGAATCTGCTTTTGTGCTGTTTACGGAGCTGGTATTCACCTTTGAGATTCTCCTAAATAAGGCACTATGGGGGCGCCGATAGCCTTGGCCAGTATTCCAAAGCCTAAGGCTGACACATAGGCCGGTATAGTATCATTGCATGCATGTCCCGCATCTGTACTTGTTTTTCATCTCCCCTGTAGGTAACCTACTGGTAAGCAATAGAAAGCCTTAAACTTATACAAGTCTTCTAGCTTCCAAGATAGGCTTTTGGAGTGACTAAGTATCGGTGTTCTGTATGTTCTTGCTGTACTCAACTGTTTCCTTACTACATGGTGATTTCTCACTGTATATTGTGATCTGAAAGTCTGTTTATTCACATATTATGGCTGTGATGGCCTGCACGTTAGAGGTTCACAGATAGCCTTCTACCTATCTGCCCAAGGGCAATTAGAAGCATAGCTACAGTGTGTTGGCTTTCCCCGCACCATTGATGAAGTTACTGAGCCTCTGTCAAGCATAGCCAATGAAGCAATTCCAGGCAGAGTTGCTGGAAGCTGTTGAAGACTTGGGTTGTGGAGGGTGATATAATTAGTGATTTAAAGAGGGCATGTTAATGTGACAATTCAACACCATTCAATTCCCCCAACAGGTCTCGCAGCTATCAAACTGGACAGACTCCCCCACCCCCTGGCTGTATGGTTCTGGGACACATGATCCCAGAGGTGTACAGTCTGTTACCCATTCACACAACAAGGTTTCCCTTGAAGTGTGTCAGTGAGGGGCTATGCCTAATGTAGTTAGGAATGTAATGTATTGTCTCACAGTACATTTGTTATATGTTATTTCAAGAGTAAGTGAAGCTCAGTGAGTTTGGGGGCCTCCACCCTTTGCTTAGCCTAGCTTACACAGAAATCATCTAAATAGGAAACAGGCGGAAGCAATGTTAATGTCAACAGTGTAATGGTTACAGCATCTGCATAGTGTCTGTGCATTCGAGGTTACAATCCCGATAAAGGCAGGGATGTTTATCATGTGCAAAAGTATACCTTAACCACAGCTTGCATATATAGGTAGTAATCGTCTGTATAATAAACATTCGAAACACCCATATAAACCCATGTGTGCTGGAGAGTACAGTCAACAGAGAATGTAATGTTATGTCAGCACATAGTGCGATGTTATGTCACTGACATGTATATATCCAGAGTAGTTAGTGGATGTGGCCGTGTTTGTGCGCACCTGGTTATACGTTACAAAGTTTGTTTAACTGTGTTTAACCACTGCTATAATGTCACTCAAACACTTTTAAACATACTTACAGCTGCTTAAATGAGCCTTATTCTGCAGTAAAAAACATTTGTAAAGCATCGCAGGTGTCGAACCCTGAACCATGCACACTATAGTCATGGGATTTACCACTAAGCCATCTGAAATGTATACATGTTTCATGGTCTTGAGACTACACCTTACACCATATGCATTTCACTGAAATGATCACAATGGGACAGTCACTTTGTGTACATATGTACAGTACATTGTAAGGTACTGTAGTTTGTGAACCAACACATTCCAGTCTACATATGTATTACTATTACAAACTAATACGAAATAGATATATATATATATATATATATGTATGTCAGTGATGTCTGCACACACACACATATATATATATATATATATATATATATATATATATATATATATATATATATATTGAACACCCTTCGTGACACAAAAGCACTCTAAAGGAACTGGAGTGTACACAAAACACATGCAACTCTGGTATTATAACAATTAATATTAACCTAATTCACCATAGAAGGGGCGGTTGTTATGTATGTGAAGACTGGGGTGGGGGAGGAATGATGGGTAATGCAATCATGCATCAAGGATGGCCTGGGTCAGATGTCCAACAAGTGAACTGGAGGGGTATACATGGAGTATGGGGACAATATAAAAAGGACACAAAGCAAGAACCTTACTCATTCATAATACACCCTGTCATATCACATTGCAACACTTAGTTTCACAAACATATGAACATTAACATGTATCAGACATATGTACACCAACTGACTGTCACATTTGTTTTCAGTAGTGTTTCAGTACAATGTATATTCTAAACACCATAACATTTGTACATATCTCAGATGCCATAGTGGTAAAGTCAGTGACTGTGGTGTTCATGGTCTTGGGTTCAAGACCTTGCAAGGGCTGTTAGGTTATTCTGAGGGCCAGAATAAGTGCTGTTGGATGCAGGTGGATTAAAGCACTCTTAAGCAGTAGTAAGTGGGTTTCCACGTGGTTGCGTGACGGTAAGCAGTGCTGAAACACGGAAAACAGAGAAGCGCTTTACACATTTAACCTTTGCTTAATGTTGTGCAGACCAAAGGCAGACCTGCTCACAACCATGCAAATGTGCATTATTCACACTTTTCCTACCAGTGCTTATTCAGAGAGGTAAAATAATAACATATTCAAGGAGTAGAACCCGCAACCATGTACTCCATCCTCAGAGTAACCTAACACTAAGCTACCTGGGATGTACTTATCCCAGCTGTGTATGCAGACAGGTTAAAATACAAAAGGGAGGAATGTGTTGAAATAGGACAACCTGCCATGTACCCAATTAAAGGTGTATGCTTATATATATATATATATATATATATATATATATATATATATATATATATATATATATATAGTGAGAGAGAGAGAGAGATACATAGAGACATGTCGATAAATACAGGCCTACATATATATGTAGATATATAGATAGGTTAAAGACATCTACACATCTATGGAGGTACAGATAAACGTATGCAATAATATATATAGCTATATACATATACACACACATATATAATATATATATATATATATATATATATATATATATATATATATATATATATATATATATATATATATATATATATATATATATATATATAGAGAGATATATATATATATATATATATATATATATATATATATATATATATATATATATATATATATATATATATATATATATATATAATATATATATACACACACACATACAGACATACATGTCTGTAGACAGCATCTGAAGTGGTCATATCTGAGTATAACATGGACCATAGCAATCACACATTCCGTGCCCCCCCCCAAACAATATGAACATAACATATGAAGAGTATATGCCAATACACTATTACAAATATGTTCTATGGACACAGTCACCAACACAACTGCAATGACTGCAAATATCCATGACAGAATTACACAGACAGCTTTCATTTTGCAAAACGTTATTACATTCCGATGTATTGCCAAAAGGATTCAAGGACTAACGGTACCTGCATGCTATACAGGAAGCATTTAATAGTGCCTTAATGCATCAGCCTGCAATTACCATAGTATTAGTCCACTAAGGGATAGGTGTTCACATAGGGAAAGAACACCCACACACATATAGACGTTGTATAAAAGGGGTTCCTACACACCTGCATGTGCTATGTACACCCACCAACATCTACCCCACAACCGAATTAATTACATCAATACATACTGTCATACCATAACCAATTATTCAACTACTGTACATCTGCTAAAACCTTAACATACCTGGACACAGACACACTAACATGGCCCTATGTGAAATAGTTGTCGTTATACAATTGAACAGCTGCTGATGTAACAGGGTTTGTATGAACTAATCCCGTTTCAGAGGGTTGAAGGGTTCGTACACCAGGAAGTGTTACCGAGTACTGATTATCAGCACAGTATGATACACAGTAACACCAAACTAAATATGTCTGGTAAGCACACTGTAAACCCCCTAACATTATATGCATAGCTATGCAGCCTTGAGCTGGTCAAACAACCTGGCCACACTGAAACATATGCAGAAGTATTAGGTACAGACAAACCCTGCACAAGTAGCAATGTTCAGAAATATAACAGCAGTACTCACATTTAGACCAAATCCTCTAGGCATTACATACAATATATTACTGTTCATCTCCATACAGCTGTTGCAATAGATTCCAAACAAAACTTCCACGCTGTCTTCCTCACAAGTAAGGCAAAGGGACAACGCCCAAGTGGAGTACTCAGTTATACTCCACTGTAGCCATGGTATTGGCTAAGGCAGTAGCAGCACAGCTGATGTGCATGTAATTAGCTACTTAGGAACATCAATTGGTCACCGGGATAGCACATGTTACTGATCTGTAACTACAAAAGGTTGCCTTGTCACACATTCAAACCATCTGTATCTACCTGTAGGACAGTACAAAACACTGAAAGATGAACCAAAAATGAGTATTATACTAGTTAATAACACCTCCGATTACTAAGAAAGTATGTATAACATGTAGTATGTCCATGTATGTAGTACCTCTACTGTAAGAATTACAGTGTAATCAATGCATATAGTGGAAATAGCTATCTTGTAGCGATGTATTGTTGAGCAGTAGTAATGCTTGTAGTTTTCTATGTGTGTACTGCTGTAGGTCACACTCCGCATACACCACAAGGGATGATATGGGCTTGGAACCCACCAATTCACTTCCAGCCACTGTCAGTGTCAGGATTGGTCCAACAAGTATGTGCTATAACAGGCGATAGTATATGTCGATATATTCTAACAGTCGACATATGTATGGGTGTATAAGTAAGATGAACATGTAAAAGGTGGGCTTACCATGCAAATATGGTGTGCATTGTGGGATATTGTGCCAATAACTGTGTAATGTACAGTATTCTAGGCAGATCTGTATTCTATTCTACATAGCAGTTCTGTTATGTTATGCAAACAGTAGTTATGTCTATTGGCAATTACAATACTCAGTGAGAGGATACATAGCATTTGTATTCATCTGACAGATTTGCAGCATGATAGCAAAGATAATTGGAAGAGCCAGGTAACTATCCATGCACATAACACATGCAATATCCACCTCTCTACTATTGTTTGCAAGCAATAACAGCTGTGCATGTGTACATGTTATGCAAATGTGTAGTGACCCTTGTTACAAGACTGGGCCAAATGGCTATGTGCACACCTACATAGAGTGGATATTGAGAGTGCAGACACACTGGTTGAACTACCAGGTTTGTGTAGCCCAACCTCTCATTGCCAACCTAACAGCTACCTGCCCATACTGTATGTAAGGTAGTGCACAGCACTGGTAATGAAACAGGTTGCATATCATCTTTAACTCCAGTGTAACATCTGCAGTAGGAGTGTAAGATGTAGGAGACAGCTGCCCATGTGTAATAGCTGCATCATAGGTGATGGCTCACACTATCTGATGATATCCTGATCATGCTGATAGTGGCATCAGAGTCTATTGATACATGACTCTGTTTGAAGAGTGGGTGTCTGTGCCCAATAGAGCTCATGGTCCTGGTGGATATGTGAGTATATACCCAGAGAAGGAAACAGACCTGTAGACACTTGCATCATCTGTAATCAACTAGCAGGATATGATGTGCTCCTCAGAGGAGGATTGCTGCTAAAGGTAGCTACAATGTTTCCGTAATAGGCAGTGTTGTCACATCAATAACATAAATATTTACATGTGAGCATCACTGTCTAAAACATCTTCATAGACAATACTTAAACTAAATACAGTATGTGGTACTTGTAGTACTGACTGCTCATACAGGCATGTCCACTAGTCAGCTAGTGGTGTTTACTAATGTCAGCTTTGTGTGTCAGCTTTGTGTATGTGGCCATCCTGGGGGAATGTAATCTCTATGCCATGTACACTGCCAGACCCACCTAACACCATGCCCCACACATTGTTTGGGATGCAGCTACAGGGGTAAGCTGGAAGGTAGCCCAGTCTACAGCCATGACTGGACTGGACAGTCATGAGGTCTAAGTTAACACATGCAGCTCATCAACACAACCAACACATACCCTTACCAGAACACAGTAAGGACACCCACACACACTACCTGAAATCACACACATTTACAGACGCGTCTAAGTATCTGGCCAAACAAGTGACCCCCCCCCCAAGCAGGAAGAGACAAACACCGAAATACATAAACTGTATGACATAGTTTGCATAATTGTGCCACACCTCTGAACATGTGACTGGAAACATGCCCAACAGTGCTCATTTGTGAATGCAAACTCTAGCACTATATTACACACCAACCTATACGAGGGCATACATACTGTCAGCTGCCTGTCTGCCATGATTAGCTACATACTCATACAATCAGACCACCTTTTGAACTACGCACATGGTTCTGGCATATTCCATGTTGTTGTGCAGGACCTGTGATGTAGTAGCCTGGTCTGCATGGAAACACATGTAGGACCTGTCAGGTCTTGCAGCCCATGCAGGTATGTCCCAAGGCCTGGGTAGCATTCTGCCATTGGCCAGAATGATACTGCAGTATAGGGACAAAAAGATTGTATTCCACAATTGTCTAGTGTAGTTGTGCATGTCAAAGTGTATCCAGTATCTGTCATCCTGGGATAACATGGTTGGCAGACCATGATGCTTTGCCAGACAGGGCCTGCACCTGTCACCCCTGGGAATATGGATACTGCCTAGGGCTCATGCTTCCCCTATAGTGCCTTCACTGTTACAGGGACAGCCAAGCAATAAACTGCGGGTCTTGCTACACAATGATACATGTCAGAAACACTATACGGACACACATATGTCAATCCCTAACATGGATAATATATCTGTGCAGTGGCTGAGACATGTTTCAATGCTCCGGAGAGCACACCTGCATGACCATGTTATAACACATACATCACCTCTTGCCCATTATCCTTTATTGGAACACAATATTGGAACAGGTGTGTCCATATTCCTGAAGGATATGTACACCCCCCATGCTAATTGCACTTGCATAACATCAGATGCATTATGCTGAGCAACTGCCTTTGTGCCAAAGTGGAATTCAAAATGCACCCTGAGACAGATCACCCACCAGGCCATGGACTTCCCAACTGTCCTAATGTGCTGTAATGGGAAAGATTAGGTCTGAGACAGAACCATAATAATGGCTACTCTCAATTATTCCATTATGAACTGGGATGACTCCTCATGTACCAACACCTGTGCTCAGTGCATGTTGGATTCCATCTGACCTGGATCACAGTAGTCACACAAACAGGGCTAACAGTATGCTACACGTAGTTAGTCTCCAGTGCCAATGTTATGTTTCCTAAGAGCAGAGTGGTGAGTGTCATGGCACCCATGCAGATGGACAATGCGTGTGCAAATGCTGAATCCTACACAAATGAACCTTAGGCAGTCACGTATGTGCAGTGATTATGCCATTGAAACAGAACCAGGATTCAACTTAACACAAACAAGAAGGCAAACTGGTGGTACCATGCTTTAAACTGTACCACAGAAGGTAGTAACTGTTGCAAGAGTGAACACACATGAGTGTAGGTGATCCCTTGTCAGCCTCAGTAAGATGCAGATACACCATATAAAGCCATGCAAAGCTACTGTGAAACTAATCAGCCACATATTATGAGGCTAAGCACAGAGCATTCTATAGCTGTGTCATTAATTGTAATAGCAATGACAAGACCTGCCATGCTGCACAGCACCATGGCATGGGAAGTACTGCACCTACAGAAATAGCACCCATTCATCCAGATAGGGTCTTGGAGAATCTAAACCCACTCCCACCTCCCCCCAATGGGTACACTTAGTAATATATCCATGTACACTACAGGGCCCCTGTACTAACGACTATGTAGGTACAAGCTGCACTATCTAAAGCCATACATACAGCTTGCATGGGAACTGTCAACATCCCAGGCTGTATCCTACACAAATGTAAGAACATTCAGCTATCCACATACACATCATGTTCAATCATAGCTCCATGCCAGGCTGTGTACACACCAAATGATGCACAGCAACAGTTATCACACCCCACAAAGGGGGAGACACCATTGATAATGGGACATAGTGCACAACTACCCTGCTGAATCTGGTCTGTACGGCCATGAACCATGAGCAACATATTTGATGTACTTGGTACAGATGTAGATGACAGTAGGGTTGATTCACACTGCATATCATGACCTTGCCAGGTCGTAGGACACCATCAACCATACTGTGTTCCAACTTCACTCAGTAAACCAGGTGTATATTCCTATGTCACAGGAGTAGTTGGCAACTGGACTGCTGGCAGAACCAACACTACAGAAGGTGTCTGACTAATACATGCACATCAAACCAGTGCCAGCCACAGTAATACAGGGGTCATTCCTGGTACTCCCCTTCTTTGTTATCTATACCACACAGACTAACACAGAAGGCATCAGCCTATTGATGTTTGCAAATGACTATGAAGTAGGAGCAATAGTCAACTCAATGTGTGCTGCATTCAACATACAGAAGGGCCTTAGTATGTCAGATGTGAGGTGTGTGATGTATGGCCACAATCTGACAGCTAAGTATTGCATTGTCATCCCCTATGTTGCAAACCTTGTACCCATTAACTACCACCTAGGCAGCGGTCAACATAATGGCAACTGTGTGTATGGGATGCAGCTGGGCAGTACTTTCCTTTGATAGTTACTTCACCACAAATGACAGGTAGTTGTATGTGGCACCCCTAGTCATGACATGGTGCCATCCAGGAATATAGAGATAACTGCTCAGCCATACTCAACACCCATGTGACCCATAATAGATCACATATTTCCTTTAAGGGTTATTGCCCATGTGTAGATGGCCTACACTGCCCTTCCCAATCCCTAGCTGCACTATGTAGCATGTAGCCTACCCTGAATAAAGCCATGCCCAACCCAGAGGTGTTGGACAATCATCACTTAACACATCCTGATCCCAAATAAGCACATACGCCATGGACATCCATCTTTCTAGTACAAGGATCACAACATGCCTGACAGATCTCTGTCCCATACACTTAACGTACTCTTGCCATACTGTGCATCCCTGTCCAGCAAAGCTGCACATCGCCCCTCTCTGTAACATGGTGTGATGACCATATGCCAAATATATCAGTAACCATGTGTATCAGTTCTGTGGCACTGCTTGAACTGGCCACTGAAACTTACCCATTTGTTGCCTACAGCTAGGTAACCTGTCTGCCTAGACTCATAAATGGCCCAGGGCATATAGCCTACTAGATCACTATGACCATACATGCTATAGGTGATATCCAACCCTGCAAATACCATCAGGCTAGCTATTGTCTCATGTGTTACACATGTGCAACACAGGCAATTCCTGGCAGGATGCTACACAGCTGTACAGTGCCATGTAGATGTATATGGCAAAACACATACATGCTTGCAAGTCTGCAGGGTCACAGATCATGCCCCTAATGGCTATGTATGACTATATATGTGACATATACACAGCATTAAGGTCAATTGCATTAATGTGAACACATCCAGGCATGTGCTGATAGGTAAAGACACCAGTACAGGCAAGCAGACATGCCCATGTCAAGACAACATCCACATGGTGTATGAGTAGTGTCATCACATGACACACACATATATGGCGATAACATCACATCACCAGTAGGTGTCAAATGTGTGTGACTTATACATGTCAGTGGTGTTAGTGTCATGTAGATTTGTAAAGATGTATTTGTAATCTTAATAAATGTGATACACATGTATGTTCAGCTGTACTGCTGTACTTCTCTGTGAGTTACTGTGACCTGTCTCCATCATTATGTCTTCCAGGTATGTCACATAGCAGACTGCCGGTGTACAGCTGCTTGGAGGATGAGGTCCTCATCCCATACCTCCTCGACAACCACACAATGCTCTTCAGCCATGTGCCACAGGATGAATATCAGCAGGATGCCCTGTGGGAGGAACTCTGCAGGAGGGTAAATGATGTTGGCGGTCACAATCGCACCTATCAGCAGGTGCGCCGACACTGCACTGACCTGATAAGACAAGCGAAACAGAGTGCTAATGCAATCACCAGGGAGCAAGGTGCAACAGGTAGGGGGCCACTCACCCAGCCCCCACTCACACGTATGGATGAGCTACTGGCCAACCTGGGGACACCTGCAGACCTCCACCCACAAGCTTTAGCTGGTATTGTGGAGGTGGGTGTCTCTCAACCACCGAGCCTGGAGTTGCCTGGTAAGTCACTACTGCACATAAAGCACAACTATATTTCACATAGATACATGTGTTACTGTACAATATGTAATGTAACATCATATGCAAGGCATGTATGCACACATGCCACATACTATAGTCTGCTATTCTATGTATGCACAAATGTGCATACTCCATAGTATAGTGTATTGCACTGGCTTATGTGCTAACATGGACATTGCACCCTGTAGCTAGCACACAGGTGTGGATAATGATCTTACTGCTGTGACACTCCTGTTTAGGTACCTCTGGTGTTTTGCAGTGACAGCAGCCTGTGTCAGGTGAGATTGTTATTCTTTACCAGGCTTGATAATGCATGGAACATATTAAGTGCATGCTATCTACCATAACACACCTAAACATAATGTATTGTGGTCCTGTTAATGGACACTGGTCAGACCTGCAATGCATCACACTGTTTACATATGTGAAACAATTGAAGACTATATGAAACACCTACACTAAACCTTCCAAACTGTCATTGCCAGATGTGTGGACAACAGTGAACACAATGGTGGAGGTGTGTTCCACTGTAGGGACAGGTACTACATATTAGCATTACACATGTTGGGAATATGAACAGTACTGTGCAGAGAGCATATGTGTGCACACACTCTAAATGTGTTGGAGCTGGAATATGACCGGCCCACAGGATAAAACTTTGTGGAGTATACCATTGCTATGAATGTCACACAATGTCATGTGCTATCTGACATGTCATTAACATGTAGTGGGCTGACTGCAACACTGCTCAACTATCCTGCAAAACATGTCTCACATCCCATACATACCACCCTTTGTCTGCATAACCCTGTCCTCAGTGGAGCATATGACATCTATGGGTGTATGTCATATGGGATAACACTGACATGTGAAATAAGATGGCCATCACAACCATTGGGCTGAACATGTGTACACATGGCCATGGATGATGGCAAGAGACATGAAGCAACACACACAGTATAAGTGATGTACATGTGTGTACACCCTGTTGTACATTGGCTCGACACAATACAACTATGGCCTTTGTGTAATGGTGATATTGCAGATGTGAAACACTAAACATCATACAGGCCTGTGCACAGCTTGTGTAGGCATAATATAAAACCACCACATAACATGTCTTGAACTTCTTGAGTGTGTCATGACATGGAAGCATTCACCTATACAGTATCCAAATGCATACATGTGTTGCACAACATACACATACATCCACATCAAGCCACAGATACAGTACATTCACCTTGCTGGTTTCAGACATCACTGTCATGCCTGCTCCTCATGTGTGTGAGGTACACAAATGGCATGTGGGACACAGAGTACTGCTAAGTTAACCATGTATGAGCATAGTTGCCAGGCATCAGTAATATGGTTGCAGATGTGCAGGGGTGTCATCCATATACCTTTCTGTGACCTGTGCCACACATTCCACATTAGGGTTTATTGTGTATACACCTCAGTGACGTGGGTCACATTCCACATTAGATATGCATTGTATGTGAACATAGTCATGGCTATAAACTGTGTCAGTAGCTCACACTGTATAGCAATTGTGAAGCCACATGATACCCTGCAATGGCTATGCACATCAGCTCAATGTGCAGTATGTCCCTGCATATTTGTAGGGTGGACAGACAACATTGCATCAGCTGAAGGCCCATGTTAGTATAACACGTCCTGCATTGGGACACCATTACCATACTGTAGATTGGAAAGGACAGCATTGTGTTACACATGTATGCATGTCATTCAATACATCAGCAGAAGACATGTCATGCTACATGTAATTGGCAAGGTCATATGCCACACAGCAGGCCGGTGTACTGTAAACCTGTGCTGGTCTGTGGCACCATTGCAAAGTAGGGACAGCCATGTCAAACATGTGTGCACAGCCACATGCACAATGTCTACACTCAGCTCAGGGGTAGGTAGAATAATGTTGAATACACATGCACTGCTTTGGGGGAGATAAGCAAGCTAGGGCTCAGGCAAACATAGTATGCAGAGAAAAAAGCGAACCAAACCAAGAATAAAAATAAAATTGTCCAGCAGGAACAGGACCCGGAACTCACTCCACAGCCAAGAGTATGAATTTAATACAATTTTTTTTAATTGCAATCCACAAACGTAAAAAAACAAGTGCTTTCACTCGGTCACCACCAAGCTTTTTCAAGGTACAAACAGGGTGTAATCAATTCAAAGGTATTAAATAGTAAAAATAGGTCACATGACCAAGATTGTTAATTAACCTTCTTCTGAGCCACACCTTAATTGTATAGGTACCAGTGTTAAAAATCCAAAGGCACACAGGATAGTAACCAAGATCTGTGCCTGAAATATAGCACTAAAACGTATCAAAAACATTTTCTTCACACAATAATGTAAAATTAATAAATGTCCAATGTAAAAATAAAAATTAATAATAATCATTCATAAACAAGTGCTTCAAAACCAACAATAAAATGTTAAAAATGTATCAATGAAACATATTAAAAACAAAACCCTTGTAGAAAATTCACAAATCATAACTCAAATAAAAATAACAATATTTATACTCAATTGAAACTTTAAAGTTGGGCCATTCTCAACCTTAATACACTACTAATATTGATGTTCTCATTTAAACCAGGCAACCTACCCGCGTCCAACTTCAGTTGCCAATAAAATTTGTGGTATTCTAACCTGTCCTCCCAATTACCTCCCCTAATGTCGGGCAATACCTGTTCTAAAACTAAAAACTTCAATTCCATGTTGCTACAATCTTGTGAATGTTTATAAAAGGCATTGTTCTCTTTGCCTTTTGAAACATCATAAAGATGCTCATAAACCCTCCTCCTTAGGGGTCTCTCAGTTTTCCCTACATAAAAACTGAAACTATACATACATATACCCAAATAGACCACCCCCTTAGATTCACAGTTGAAATATTTATTAGAATTAAACTTAAACGTCTTAGAGGGAATGTAAACTGTGTGGTTGTTAATCATAGCACTACACTGCTTACAACTCCCACATTTATGGGTGCCATATTTCGAAAAATCAGTTACTACCATAGTGTTTTGTTCATCTCAAACAGATCTTTAAATTGGCATCCCTTCTCCTAACAAAATGGGGATGGTCCTGCACAAATTGTCTCAGTTCATCATGTAGGGTGAGTATAGGACAGTGCTTCAAAATTATATTCTCTATTTCCTGGGAATTAGCTGAATAAGTGTGAATAAATTGCCTTTCAAATCCGGTTGTTTCACACCTCCATCACAGCCAAGAGCCGAAGGACCAGTTCCTAATAAAGGGGGATATTTAAGCTCCCTATTCAGTACAACTTCTTGACTCAATTTGTCAATCAAGAAAGCAGGATAACCTTTCTCTAAAAACAGATTACTATCCTGTGTGCCTTTGGATTTTTAACACAATTAAGGTGTGGTTCAGAAGAAGGTTAATTAACAATTTTGGTCATGTGACCTATTTTTACTATTTAATACCTTTGAATTGATTACACCTTGTTTGTACCTTGAAAGAGCTCGGTAGTGACCGAGTGAAAGTGCTTGGTTTTTTACGTTTGTGGATTGCAATTAAAAAAAATTTTATTAAATTCATACTCTTGGCTGTGGAGTGAGTTCCAGGTCCTGTTCCTGCTGGACAATTTTATTTTTATTCTTGGTTTGGTTCGTTTTTTTCTCTATTCTTGGTTTTGTGGTTGTCCATGGCAGAAGGAGCAGAACACACAAGTTTCACTGAGACACCCTTATTGCTTAAGGATGATTTGGATAGTGCGTCGGTTACATGGGCCGAATTTAAGCAAGTTATGGCTCTTTTGACTCAACTCTCCAATAACCTTTCTGAATGAAATTCTGACATTGTGTCAGCGTTACCTGGTAATCAGCTGCAGTTAGCAGATACATGAAGGAAACGTGTCACTTCTCCTGTGGCTAGTGCGAGCAGCAATGTCTGAGATGAACTTCCCATTCAAACGTCTTCCAGTAATGGATTACTAGCTGCTCCATCAACAAGAGTAGTGTTAACGCAAAGAAATAACATGGACATTAACCATGGAGACTTTAATTTATACATTTGGGCTGGTCAACAGTTTCATTTTGGACAAGGTACTGTACATGCTAATTTGAATGACAACATTGAGCATAATTTTAACGGATTGAGGGACAAGCTTTACGCCTTTAAAAGTAATCAACTTGAGACAGAGTATCTCAAGGAATGCGTGCAGGTTCAGCGTGTCTCTAAAGGTCTTCGTTGTTATAAATTTCCAAACAACGTTCAACCAGGAACTGTTTTTTATGACAAACTTTGTGATATTTTTGATAGGGCTGGTATAGAAATGTTAAAACTTATGATTGTTGAATATGAAAACATAGCTACTATTTTGTTAAATGATTTGAATGTTTTGAATGAAAAGGTGATTAAGAACACCAATTTTGTGAGTGTTAAGAAAAACTACGATGGTGTTTTTTATGAAGTGGATCAATATTGCAATAAGATCTTGAACTGTAAAATAAGAAAATTGGAGAGAGATCTTATTGAATATAGAGAAGGGACAGCTTACCCAACTTTCATTATGAGGAGACGGAATATTAGGTCAAATACTGATAGGGTGGAGGGAACCAATAATAATGATGCTCATCCCAGGTCAGTGACTGAGCCCCTTAGAAGAAGTGAGAGGATTGCTGAGAGAGGTAGAAAACATTCCATACAGGATTTTCAGCACCCCCCCCGGCAGGAGGAGGAGGGGAGCAAAGTACCAGCAGCAGAGCTGGAACAATCCTTGGAACTAGAACTTGATAGGAATTTACCCTCTAATGAAGACTCACAAGATTTGGAAGGTAGTCACATTATTTGCAGAAGGGGTAATTTTACGATCTACAATTATACAGATTTAACACCCAATCAAGATTTTTTTAATCTATTTTCGAAGGGTTTTCCTTATGTTCCCCTACGTTCTTCTATTACAACAAACACATTAGTGGACCTTAAGTTATTTATTATACAACTAAACCTTACTCTATTTTTTAAGGGGCAAACTAATTTTAAAAAAGGATTAACTAGGTCTAGTATGTTCAATCCACATACCCACCCCTCTCTTAAGGTTTTTGAGGAATTTGTGGAAAAGGATATTAGAGGTCTTAAACGTGGTCAGTGTTTTGCACACCCTACCAACATGAGTACCACGGAGATTGAACTTATTGACCTACTGAGACGTGAAGGGTGTAGGGTAATGAAACCAGATAAGGGAGGGGGTGTGGTGTTAATGTATGCTGTTGAATATGAATCCCATCTGCATAATATGTTACAGGACACAGACCAGTATGATCTTGTATCCTTAAATGAGATCAATATTGCTTATTCTAAAATCAATTTTCTTTTACATGACCATCTTTTGCAAGGGGCGTTCAATGAACGACTATATAATTTTTTGTATGTTGATAGACCAAGAATCCCGGTTATTTTGGGGTTTCCTAAAACTCACAAAAGTTTGGACCCACTTAAATTTAGGCCGATAGTTTCAGGTGCTGGTAGTACCACCGAACCCCTTGCTAAATTCATTGATGTTAGTGTAAAGAGCTTTTTATCTTCCATTGAACATATTTGTAAAGATTCATGGGAATTTTTGAAAGGAATTGATCATCATATGTTCAGTCTGGATTTATTTATGGTTATCATTGATATCATTGAACTTTTTCCAAGCATCCCTCACCAAATTGGTCTGGAATGGTTTGGGGAAGTTCTGGTAACACAATCTGGACTGGACACTAAGATTATTTATCTGGTGTTGCAGTTCATGGAAATTGTACTTGAAAATAACTTCATCTATTTCAATGGAGAATTTTATCAGCAGAGAAAAGGGGTAGCGATGGGTGCCTCCTGTGCTACATCATACACTAATATAGTGCTATACTATTGGGAACGTAATTTCATTTTTTCTAGTCAATGTACAGAGCACATAGCGCATTACAGGAGGTACCTAGATGATACTTGTTTGTTGTGGAAGGGGACATTAGAGAATTTTGGAGAGTTTATTAATTATATTAACTCTAATACTGAATTTTTGAGATTCACTCACAAGATTGACAAAGATACATTAAACTATTTAGATGTGATGCTTTTTAAAGATTATGATCATCAGAAATTTCAATCTAAATTATTTAGAAAGGCCACGTTTTCTAATTCATACCTCCATTTGATAGTGGGCATCCCCCTTATCAGAAATGAGGTATTATTAAAGGGCAGCTTATTCGAGCATCTAGGATGTCCAGCTCCTTAGAAAGTTTTATTGAGGAGGTTCACATTCTTACAAATCTGCTTTCTTGATTGACAAATTGAGTCAAGAAGTTGTACTGAATATGGGGCTTAAATATCCCCCTTTATTAGGAACTGGTCCTTCGGCTCTTGGCTGTGATGGAGGTGTGAAACAACTGGATTTGAAAGGCAATTTTATTCACACTTATTCAGCTAATTCCCAGGAGATAGAGAATATCATTTTGAAGCACTGGCCTGTACTCACCCTACTTGATGAACTGAGACAATTTGTGCAGGACCATCCCCATTTTGTTAGGAGAAGGGATGCCAATTTAAAGATCTGTTTGAGATGAAACAAAACACTATGGTAGTAACTGATTTTTCGAAACGTGGCACCCATAAATGTGGGAGTTGTAAGCAGTGTAGTGCTATGATTAACAACCACGCAGTTTACATTCCCTCTAGGAAGTTTAAGTTTAATTCTAATAAATATTTCAACTGTGGATCTAAGGGGGTGGTCTATTTGGGTATATGTATGTATTGTTTCAGTTTTTATGTAGGGAAAACTGAGAGACCCCTAAGGAGGAGGGTTTATGAGCATCTTTATGATGTTTCAAAAGGCAAAGAGAACAATGCCTTTTATAAAAATTCACAAGATTGTAGCAACATGGAATTGAAGTTTTTAGTTTTAGAACAGGTATTGCCCGACATTAGGGGAGGTAATTGGGAGGCCAGGTTAGAATACCGTGAACTTTATTGGCAACTGAAGTTGGACGCGGGTAGGTTGCCTGGTTTAAATGAGAACATCAATATTAGTAGTGTACTAAGGTTGAGAATGGCCCGACTTTAAAGTTTCAATTGAGTATAAATATTGTTATTTTTATTTGAGTTATGATTTGTGAATTTTCTACAAGGGTTTTGTTTTTAATATGTTTCATTGATACATTTTTAACATTTTATTGTTGTTTTTGAAGCACTTGTTTATGAATGATTATTAATTTTTATTTTTACATTGGACATTTATTAATTTTTCATTATTGTGTGAAGAAAATGTTTTTGATATGTTTTAGTGCTATTTTTCAGGCACAGATCTTGGTTACTATCCTGTGTGCCTTTGGATTTTTAACACTGGTACCTATACAATTAAGGTGTGGTTCAGAAGAAGGTTAATTAACAATCTTGGTCATGTGACCTATTTTTACTATTTAATACCTTTGAATTGATTACACCCTGTTTGTACCTTGAAAAAGCTCGGTAGTGACCGAGTGAAAGCGCTTGTTTTTTTACGTTTGTGGATTGCAATTAAAAATTTTTTTATTAAATTCATACTCTTGGCTGTGGAGTGAGTTCCGGGTCCTGTTCCTGCTGGACAAACATAGTATGCAGTCAACATACTCTACTGCTCATGTCCTCACACATAGGGGCAGTGGCCAATGCAAAGCATCAGTGGCAGATGTAGAAAGGTCAGCGATGGTCTGTTAACATGTGGTGCATGTTGCACACACCATGGCAGTGTGGTGCAATGGTGCAAAGTGCATGCATTGTGTTGCAAGTATGGGGCATAGGCTACTAACACAAATGGTGCAATACAGGTATGTATGCTAACCACCACTATAAATGTGTGCTATAACACATGCATGCTGTTGTGTGCAACTCAGGGATGTATGATAACTACCACTATAATTGTCTAAGCTGAAACTATAATTGTCTAAGGAGAATGCCATCTGCCATATCACCTGCTTGTAGCGTGTGTGGCTGTGTGTGTGTGTGTGTGTGTGTGTGTGTGTGTGTGTGTGTGTGTGCGTGTGTGTGTGTGTGTGTGTATGTGCGTGTGTGTGTGTGTGTGTGTGTGTGTGTGTGTGTGTGTGTGAGTGTGTGTGTCTCTGTGTGTGTGTGTCTCTGTGTGTCTCTGTCTGTGTGTGTTTCTGTCTGTGTGTGTCTCTGTCTGTCTGTCTGTGTGTGTCTCTGTGTGTGTGTGTGTGTGTGTGTGTGTGTGTGTGTGTGTGTGTGTGTGTGTGTGTGTGTGTGTGTGTGTGTCTGGTATAACTTGTAATGTACATTTCTTGTCTTCCCCTCACAGGTGTTGATGTAGGTGCGTTGTCCTCCTGCGGTCCACCTGATGTTAGTGTCCCCACAGACTCTAGCAGTGATGATGATAGTATGATTGAGACACAGGCAGGGTTGTCAGGGGCTGAATCTGTGCCATTGGTTGCCATTTCACCTGTCTCCCCCTCATCCTCGCACACAGTTCCCCTGCCTGCACATACCCCATCACTACTGGCCATAGAGGAAGGACAGTTCGTGGGTGGTAGCATGGAACAGGGAAGTGTGGTGACTATGGAAGGTGTGCCTGCACACCATGATCCCAGTCAACAGACTGGTGATGTCCGACACAGGCATGTACTTGCATGCTGCTCGTAGGAGGACCACTGGCCAACATGCCCCTGTGAGACAAAGCACATCACCTGGAGTCACCAAATGCATGTGTCGGGCTGTAATGGAGGCACAGGCATGTGCTGAATGGCACAACAGAGAAGGTCTGAGGCTTCAGAGGGCTGCTGTCCATTCATTAACTGACAACATCCAGGCACTTGCAAATGCTCACCATCATCTTGCAGATGTGTTGGAAAGATGATTGGGTGACATGATAGGAGTCCTTGACCGTGGTATGTCAATCCTCGAGCATGGAGTGTCTGTGCTGGAACATCTGGTGGGAGTGAGGTGTCAGGCACGTGGAAGTAGGTCAGCTACATCATCTGTTGAAGGTCTAGGTGCCCATACTGCACATGCCCACTACCATAGTAGTGGTAGCAGCAGCAGTGCAGCTGGTACTGTGCAGTCCAAACCAGGACACAGCAGACCACATGCACATGGTCCTGGACGGTCCCAACAGGGACACAATTCCAGTGGGCATGTGTCATCAGACAGTACCCAATCTGGACCTCTGCCTGGTAGTGCCCATGCAACCCCTGGCAGGCACAGGTCACGTGGCCTTGGCCGGACACCGTGAGCTGTGAAGCCTGCCTTGTACAGTCTGCAGCTGTCAGTAATACCCTTATGTAGGCCAGCCACATGCCAGAACTGTGTGCATGCATACACCCACACTGGAAACAAATGTAGGGCACCTCAACACAAACACGCATAACATCCACACACGCCCAATGATATCACAGGCCCTAACACACACACATGATATCATCCAATGGCATAGCTTAGGCCTCTGGCAAACATTATCACCCTGTGCATATGATGATGCCTGTGCCGCATCCCTGTCATCCACACCATCGGTGCAGGGACATGTTCATATGGTCTGATGCACAGGATGAACATACTAGGCAGACAATTGTAGATTAATATTATTGTGTAGTGTTGACAGACAGCAGACATACCATGTATTACAGTTTTAGAATGCATTTTGTACATTTGACAGTATGTATCATGTGTTGCAACACTAACAGCATGTTGATCTTGACGTTCTGCCTTCCTCTTTCAGGTGTAGTTGCATGTGCCATGGGATGTTGGTGTTTGCGGGTGCCCCATATGCACGTGTTGACTACCCACGTCAGTATGACAATACCTGAATGCACTTTGTAGCTTCCACATCACAGTTATATTATCCCATGTTTCAATGATGTTTACTGTTCTAATGATCCAAGAGCATGATAGCTGTGCAGTAATCTACTGTGTTCAGAGCCATCACATCCATAGTGGGTGACATCACAGGTATAGTTACCTGGAGCACGGAGGAGGTAAAAGAGTGGTATGCCAGATGACAAGAGTAAAGGCCAGTGGAAATAGTGGCTTCTCATTGGAAAGCAGTAATACCCACTGCCATGACAGCATGCAAACACAGATACATCCACACACTCAGGGATTCACAGACACAGTACCACACACTCTGACACACACACACACAGTTGCCAGTGTTCGGATGAGAACCTCTGTCTATGTGCATATCATCATTATAGTACTATGCAATTACAAGACGCGTCACAGAGATTACACATGTACAGGTAGTTGGAAAGGCCTAAGATCGAGGACATCGACAGGGATACTACAGTGCAGTGAGTGTATGTGGGGGGGGGGGTCCATCACTAGGCTATGTAACAATAGGTCACATCCCGGGGTGTACATGCGATTAGATGCCCGTCTACAATTGATGATATCAACAGCGATGCTAGATTGCATTGAGTGGATGGGGGGAGGGGGCATTAACATTTCACTATGGTAAAATACAGCCTCACTCCAGGAAACGGACACACACACACACACACACACACACACACACACACACACACACACACACACTGTGACATTCACAAAGATATACACCTATGTCACACACATACAGACACTTTACATGTGTGAGGTTTAACCACCTGTCTATGCCTTTCTTTCCACACTTCACTCTTTACTGGTGTCAACAACAGTGTTCAGGAGAGTGATAACATATGGGATGTATTCCCAACCATATGTGACATATACTGACACACACTCACACATGCCAGTACTGTGAATCAAACAGCTGCCTATCTCATGATAGGTACTACAGAAGCACAGCACTATCACATCCGGTACAATGCTTACTGACTCTTTCCTTTGACAACTGTGCTGATATATGCACAATATATGCACAGGAGAGGTATTATTGTTACAGGTGTCATGAGGTTTGCCTTCAGTGTCACCCTTACAGCATTCTATATTGTCTGTCTTCCACTTCAATTAACAAAACCTGACCTTAGCATTTACACAGGTTATTGTAGGACTGGTTATAACACACCAGTTGAGCTGTCCTCAGTAATCATTCATCTGCAAAGAAGCCCCACCACTTAGTAGTCATGTCCAAACATCTGCCCATACCTCATGTACAGCTTACTGTACTTAGAACATATAAACATATACAGTTGGTAATGTTGAGGCTGTATTGCAACAGCATGATGTACTAAGACAACAGCCATCTTCAGACATCAGACACTGCACACACATGGAATCTACACAAATATCAATACATGTACACATATGTGGTCTACATCAGTAAGTGCACTAGCAGGTCAAGAGGATACATTCCACAACTTCTCCACGCCATGTGTGAAACATAGCCGAGCATTACACCATAATGGATGTTGTATTCATGTACTGCTTGGACACCACCACTTTCACTGAGTAGCCAAGAGTGCATATATTACAACAGCACATATCCACAAGATTTACACAGCATTATTCCATGTCATGCTCCTACAAACTGTTACTTGACAGTGCCATGGTGAAGCCAGGGCACTGCAATGGCCAACAGGGAGCACATCATATTTGCCACACACACCTCATGTTTACTGGAAGAGTGCCAGCAATTAACTCTGTTAGAGCTAGGCAGTACACTCATTCAAGCATGTGCAAGGTCTGTGGCTTGTAAACATCTCACCCCAGCATGTACTGGCTATTGTGGTACTAAGGCTAATGTCCAGACAGCACATAGCATGCATGGCATGCAATTGTTGACATGGGGTATATGTAGGAGCTGTGGCCACACATGGCTGTACATGTCATGAACATATCACATGTGACTACTCAGGAACATACAGAGCACAGCTGGATTTCCCTGAGTCTGTCAATACAGGCCTTGTGTAGGTCCTATGGTCCTGTTATTTGGGTATGTTTGTAGGCATTGCATTAGGTGGACATGTCTAAAGACATATATGCCACATGGGGTGTTGTATGATATGATAGGTGTCATGGGTGACCAGTAGAGTGGAAATATTACCTCTGCCAACATAGATATCAAACTTTATGTACTGTTAGCACGCTATCTGACATGTGTATATGTGTAATGACTGTAGGCCACCTGTATGTAGAAAGGATAACTAAAGCTATGGTAATGTCATTTATGTTGTATGAGTGTGGGATGCACATATCCAGGGCAGGTGCAGTTAGGTCATATTCAACCATGAGGGTGTTGTTTACTGGTGTACAGCAACAGTCGACCGTGTTAATGCTGACAACATCTGAGTGACCCTGGTATTTGTACAACTGAGCTGGTTACAAACAGTGGTATTATTGCACTGCATAACACATTATGCAGCTGTGTCTGTACATGGGCACTTTGCACAGTTGATGTAGGCCTAGGTATAGTCCACCAATCGAGGATTATCTGGTGGGCTACCATACTATGTCATACCACATATGGATGTGTGTTGGTAGTCTGGGAACAAGGTGGTGGATGCATATGAGGATACAACCTAGAATGCAGCATTTGCCACTGTCACCTGTACCTGACTCATATGTGATGCGTTATGCTGGAGTAGTGGTCTTTACATATGAGTAGCCTTTATGAATATGTGTGCACCACCTGGAATGGTCCATATCACTGTTATGGCCCACATGTTTGGATCTGAGTTATATGGTGGTAGTACAATTGTGCACTACAGAGCCTTCAGCCAGGTGTTCCTCACTGCACAGATATCAGTATTCCCCATTGTAGGTTCTACATTGAGCATATGGATTACTAAAGCCACACATCTAGCACTGGTTAGCATAAGCATCAAATGTAATTGTCATGTAGGTGTCAGGGTGTTATTTTTCTGGGCGTAGGACATTTGCCTTGGAATGCGGCTATATGGGTAAATGTGACCTAGGTATTATCCACACACACGTGTAACATGGATGCATGTGCTCTGTGTTGAAGGCTCATCGTTCGGTCATGACAGCCCGGAATGACAGACACTGGACAACCTCATAATAACAGCAGGACATTAGCTCATTGTTTTGGTCTAGCAGTTGCCACTCATACCATGACATCACTGTGGGTCGCATTAATGTGCTTGGTAGCAAATGCCTCATGTAAGGTGACGGACAGCAGCAGAACTTGTGTATATGACCAATGTGAGATATTCTTAGGGTAGCAGTCCTGCTAATAATGACAGCTACTAACACAGCCAGGAGCGGTCATCTTGACACCTGCACCACAGTACCATTACACAAGGTGGTTCACACATTATGCTTGCACATGCCACTGTTCCACGTATAATGCCACTGTCCACAACCTGCTATCAATGTATGCTTTTCAGGGCAGCAAGGTGTGTGACACATGCTGTAGGTAATATCTATCTGTGTGACCCAGGTAATCTATTATGTCCACACATGCATGAATGTGTATATGTAACATATATATGTCAGTACTTCATGTACATGTATGCATGTGTATCACACAGCACAGACACAGATATATCATTTACGGGCCACATACAGGTATCAGGTAGTAAATCAGTATGATGTGCATATACACTGACAGGTAAGATGTACCTAGCTGTAAACATGTGTGCTTACAATAGGAGTCCATTACAACATGTTCTGTACATGTAAGTGTTTGAGCATGCACACTGTGACCTTCAGTGGTTAGAATCGGAGTGCATCCCAAACAGACCTGTGCTACTAAGTATATGAGCGTACCCACTGCCACCTTGTGTAATATGAGTCAGTGCATCTAACAAGCCCTTTGTTACTAAGTGTATGAGCATGCCCAGTATAACCTTGTGTAGTTGTAGTCATAGTGCATCCCAAACGGCCCTGTGCTACTAAATGTATGAGCATGCCCACTGTAACCCTGTATAGTGATAGTAGTTGTCCATTCCACAGATGGCCATACTCCAGTTCAGGTTCCTGTTGTGCTACAGCTATACCTCTCAGGCCTACCTGCAGATGATGATTTTTGTTTGTGCATACAGGTTGTAATGGACACCTACTTTAAACGCACAGGTCTACAGCTATGTACTTCATGACTGTCAGTCTCCCTGTTGTTGTCCTCAATCTTAAAAGGGCAGTCTGACTGCTGTGGTATGTGTAATCTCTGTGGCACATCTCGTAGCTGTGCACTAGTGTAATAGTGATCTGTAGATAGGCAGGTGTTCTGATCCCACTACTGGCAACTCTGTGTGTGTGCTTGTGTGTGTGACAGCAAATACCTGAGTGTGTGTGTCAGCAATAGGTTTTGTGTGTGTATTTGTGTCTGCATCCTGTCATGACAGTGGGTTTTGCTGCATTCCAAAGAAATACCTCCTTTTGCACTGGCCTTTATCCTTGTCAACTGCTAAACCTCTCTCTTCCCCCCCTCCCCACTGCAAGTAATCGGTCCTGTGATGTCACCCAGCTCAGAAGTGGAATCAGAGTAAGTGTAATTGTATGTGATCTGTGGCACATACCCCAACTGCATACCACTCTACTAGTTACATTTACATAGGCAAGACGTGTATGCACAATACTGGCAAGTGTGTGCATGTTTGTGTGTGTTACTACCCTGTAGGCAGGCATACACATGTGTAATGTCTTTTAGCACACCATGGTAGCCATCTGTGGTGACCGGTGTCTACAAAGTATTACATAGTTAGGAATGGTAAAGAATACACAGTCAAGCACGACTACAGTTGGGTATGTTATTTTCCTGTGCCACTGTCGAGCAGTGACACAGATGTGGTCGCTGGGGTGTAGGTCCATACCCATCATTCCCCCACCCTAACTCCACAATCCCCGGGGTAGATTACATTAGCCATCATTCCCCACCCCAAACTCAACATACACAACAACCATCCCTTCTCTGGTGAACTGCTTATGATTTAAATGTTATAACACAAGAGATGCCTCTATTTTGTGTACACGTCAGTTCTTTTGGAACCCTTCTGTGTCATAAAGGGTGTTCAGACATGTATATATATATATATATATATATATATATATATATATATATATATATATATAGAGCTATGGCTATGTCTGTGTCTATGCATATATATGTGTGTGTACACATCCCGTAGGTACATATATATATATATATATATATATATATATATATATATATATATATATAGTTGTGACAGTTGTACAGATGTAGACTTGTCTTTGTTGTTTCACAGAGTACAGCACATTCAAGGGTACTGTACATAAAGTGACTGTTCCATTTGTTTTCAGTACTGTGGAATACCTGTAGTAGGATGTGCACTATAGACTCCATGCAACATGTATACAACCCAGATTGCTTAGTGGTATGTCAAGTGACCTCAGTGTGCATGGTCCAGGGTTCAAGACCTGCAAGCCATGTTAATACTGTCAATTAGGACTGCATAAGACACTTTTAAGCAGTTGTAAGCAGATGTAAATGTGTTTCCGTGACAGTAAGCAGCGGGTGCACGCAGGTAACGGACATGTACAACTCATAGTACACTTGGAATGCCCTTCTTTCACAATCCTGCTGATGTCACCCACCTATGAATACACCTCTGGGAGTGCTGTAACCCAGTAATCTCCATGGTGCGTGCTGTAACAGCGTAATGCTGTAGTGTGTTAAACTAGCTTGGTAGGTGTTCTAATCCCAGACAGGTCAAGTGTGTGTGTGTGTGTGTTTGTGCAAGAACCGATGGTTTTAGAGTATGCACACTCTTTACAATTCACATGACCACTGTTGGCAATCCTGCTGATGTCACCCACCTAGAAATAAACCTCTAGGACTGCTGTAACCCTGTAATCTCCGTAGCACGTGCTGTAACTGCATATTGCTGTAGTGTGATAAACTATTTAGGTAGGGATTCTGTTCCAAGAGAGGCCAACTGTGTGTGTATTTCTGTCTGCCTGAGAAAATAACAATGCCTTTTAGAGTACGCACACTCTTTACAATTCACATGACCACCTTTGGCAATCCTGCTGATGTCACCCACCTAGACATACACCTCTGGGACTACTGTAACCCAGTAATCTCTGTAGTGCGTGCTGTAACTCCATAATGCTGTAGTGTGATACACTAATTAGTTAGGGATTCTATTCCAAGATATGGCAGGTGTGAGTGTGTTTGACTGTCAGAGCCTGTGTGGAGGTGGCTGTGAGTGTCTAACAACTGGACATGTTGGGGAGCGGATTTTGTAGTTTTCCTATATGGTGTCTGTATTATATGTCACAATGTCCACCTCACGAGGAGTACAGATGTCAGTCAGCCAAGAGACTGTGTTGGCAAGCCATACCCCTACATCTGGCAAAAGGCCTGGTAAACAAAGTATGCAACCCTACTATTACCCAGAATACATTTCTTAACCCATGTGTCATACACGAACACACTTGCCTAGAATATCCCGCTATGTTGCTAGTACCCTGAACATTGATGACAGATAGTAGGCATGGTGTGATTGCAGTGGGCTGCAGAGGGCATGGCATCCTGTACAGCAGTGCAATAGGCACATAATTGCGGACAATGTGCCTTCACTATGTTCCCCACTGGATGACTGCAACATATGTGGTGCCATCAAATGTGATCCTCAGAGGCCATACAATGCCTTACACATGTGCCCTGTATGGACCGATGCCACTGACACCTGTATCATGCTATCAATGCAGGTGCAGGGTCAACCTGCTGTCTATAAGCAGGTCATGCCACACCAGGCCAGTATTGGCATAACAGAGGATAACAGTCTGTGTACACAACATGTGCCAGCCAAACCAGGTACACCTGTACATGTCATTGTACATTACTGTGGGACATGCACATCCCAAGCAATGTCCATGTCAAGGACTATCAAACACAGACATGGCATGCATTGCAAAGCTATGGCCATACACAATGGTAACCAGGATATCAGGACAGTTCATACAATACCCATCTGTGTGGGACATTGCAGACACTACACCCCTGTACCACACTGCACACCATTGTTGGGTGGTGTGATGCCAAGGATTACCCCTCACCTTGCCTTGTACAGCCATCTTGCACCGCCAACCACTACACACCCATGAAGCAATGCACACATGCATGTCAGTACTGGCAGCTTGTGTCTGCATGTGGGGTATGATGCTCCCAACCACAGTCACTCCCAGTATAACTCCCATTGGTATACCGACAGATGTCAAACACATACACATGCCCTAGCCCATAGAACCTCAGGATATCCCCTTTGGTGCATGCAGTATCTGTGCATTACTGCAGTGTGGCAAACTAAGTAGTTTGGAAGTGTATTTGTGGGCCTGGCAAAGAGTGTCAATGTGAGTCCATTAGAGAGCGTGGTTGTGTTGACAATGACTTCCGTTCATGTGGACAGCCATGTGTGCTACACCTAATGTAGGTCTACTATATCTTTGTTGCAGATGTCGCTCACCAGCACACATATATGTTCTTACAGCACACCACCATGTCAGCTTTGTGGCACATGGAGTAACTGCATGCACTTGTAATAGTAATGACTAGTCAGTCAGGAGTTTGAACCCCTGTACTGGTAGGTGTGTGACAGACGATGCTTAGGGTTTAATCTCCAAGCCCTTCTCTGATGTACTTTGCCTCTGTATGTCCCTCCCACACACTGTCTGGTGGATGTGGAGGTGTACACCTGCTCAGCAGCAGCTTGTGTTTTGTAAGTGATGGTCATGATCTGGTGATGGCCTCTGCACCTATTGCAGTCCTCCTCTAGCTGATTGCATGTGGAACAGCTGTGATGATGTTCCCATAGCCAATTGCATGAAAAACACAGTACAATATCTAGGAACATCATGTTGGTGTTTGCCCATGACAGTCGCTGTGAGTGGTACCTGGATCTAGTGTTTGGTAAACAGCATCACAGATGATATCTGGATTCTCCTCAAACAACATACACAGTGGGAAATAACCTATAGACAGGAAGGTGATGTGCCAGACATGACTACAGCATGTAAGTGTAGCTATGCTTCATTGAGACTACTGCCTGTTTAACAAGTTGTGTGTGGTAATGGCTATTCTGCATGTTTTAAAACTGACAAAACAGTGCTCTGTTTTGTGAGGGACCCCCATCTGTAGAGCCATCTGTGGACTGGTCAGTGTGTGGAACCATTTGTTTCCTGTGTTACTCACTGAACACACATCTGTAAACTGCAGGAGCATAGTGTGAGGATTGCATTCAGTACATGGTGATTTTGATGATTTACTGCCATCACATCCCTGATTGGACATATGTCACATGAAACAGTGGTATGACAAGACACTGTCCGGGGTACTCAGTGACATGCCAATAATGGGCCACTGTTCATAACTGCAGTCACAAGTCTTCTACACTTTGTACAGATGTCATGCAGTATATATGCATGTGTTGTGCTCCCTCTGCAAATGTATACCATCTGTTGTGTGGGGTTGATGGTCATATCTATGCATGCTGTCATAAGTTATCCTGAATGCTGTTGACTATTACTAAGCCATGTCTGTGTTAAAACTGCAACACCATAGGCTGTATGAGTTTGGAGGTCCCGGCAGAACCTCCTGTCCCACTTCAGCTGGCCATGGCACCAGGCACCAGCACATCTAGGGCCCAGCCTTGGACCTCCACCTCTGTTGGCTCTGCACCACCTTCTGGTGGTACTGCCACTGAGGATGGGGCTCATCCCCCATTGGAGCAGGTCCAGACATGAACATGTCCGCTGTCGTACAGTCCCGGACGTGGTGCATAGGGGGCACAAAAATGGGTTTCAAGGCCAGATATGCCACCTCGGGGGCACAGTGTCACATTTACAGGGTGAGGCTGCCCTTCCTAGACAGCCTCCAGCACTGCCACCTTTGCGGCTGTTTTGGTGCAATGGTGGCTGCCCATGGCTGGGGACCTCTGTCCCACTGTTTCCATCCGGGAGCTCATGGGCTTGTGACTACCAAACACCCCTCCCCGTCCGAGGTGTATCCCCCCCATATGTGTCATATACCAGCTCTGTATGCTGTCTTGTCTGTCATCCTACCCTACCTATCCTCCATGAGCATACCTACTCTCCTTCCCCCACATCCCACTCTCACCCTACGGAAACAAAAGGCCAATCGGTTCCTAGAACAAAATTTGCCCCTTACATAGCTGTCCATTTCACACACATGCCCACTGGACACATGTAACCCTTTTAATATGCATCACAACATACTCCAGTTGTCCTCACCCCTGTCTCTCAGGCACACGATCCTAGTATGCACATGACTCCTAAAGGTTCCAAGTACACGTGATGCGGATGACCCCATTGTACACACAACACTACCGGTCCCTCTATGGTTACCCCATTTACCTTTATCATGATGATTGTCGCACACAGCACCTTACAGTAGTACTGTTCTCACATAATGATTGGACAAGAACTGTTGTGTTAATGGAAATAACATGCACAGAGTGATGCATTTGGCCAATGTACAAATGTTTGCGTGTATGAATGACACGTCTGTCTGTGGGAGTCTGGATATTACATAGGACAACACCACTACATAATACAGGCATTGCTGGTGTTTCCCCTTTTCATTCCTTTGTAATGCTTTGTTGTCACATGGGATGTTCCTGATATATCTACATATATGTATGTATCTATATCTGGACATAAACACTCACACATACATCTACATGATGGAATACATTTCCTGTACTGTTGAATGACTGCGCTGGATGATATGTTTGTGATAAGGTCCACTGTCTGTATATCTGCCATGGCTTAGTGGTAAACCACAACAGCTGTGTGTGCAGGGTTCTGATTTCGAGCCATGCAGAGGCTGTTTATTTTGTTGCTGGGCAGAACAAGGCCATTGGATACCGAGTGATTAAGGCACATTAAAGCAGTTGTGAGTGGGTGTGCATGGGTGTGCATGGAGCTAAGTAATGCTAACCTCCAGTTACAGTTTCTTACACTCAGTTAGCCTCTACATTGCTTTACCAGTGTAATACTCACATACTGGTGGCCAAACAGGCTTACACCCGCTTGTTCCATTTGGTGTTTGCCTCTGACACTCACACCCTTGGGTGGGAGTGAGGACTTCGATATTACGTTGTGATGCCTATTACATCAGATTACATGCCTACAGTATCAAGAATGGCTGCCCATTAGGTGACAGCATGCCGTTCGACTGTACGGAATCCACGGCCTGTCCAGAGTTTAATTCATATTATTGGTGTGTTCCTCTTGCAATCTGCACCTGTCTGACTAATGCATGGGAAATTACACTCTTCAATACAAACAAGTAATTGGGTTTTGGAATCCACATCCTTCAGCCAAGTCATGCTACTGCATACTAATAGTCTATCATCTTTCTAAGGTTGTCAGTGGAATATGTGCTTTCTGTCCCTATCAGACCTCTCATATGACTGGGGAAAAATACAAACTGAATCAGGGACAGGGCATAACAACATCAGGGACACATTTAAATTACTGGTGCTATTAACCTGACACATTGACAAACTCAGAGCATATGAATTCATACACATTTTCTGAGGTAAATGATGTTTATAACTCTTAATTGTTGTCATTATTCATTATGAGTAATTCACCACCTTTCCCCCAAATGTCACTAGTTTTAGGAGGGATTAAGTGGGACAAAGTTAGAAATTGAGTCGAAATCAGGAACGTCCCTGGAAATCGGGGACAGTTCAGAGGTATGGTCCCTATTTGTTCCCCCAATGGTTTACATCCTGTCCAGTGGATTTGCTCTTAGGGGTTGAGAGGTATGGGCATCAGCTATGCCCATTTCGGAATATTACTTACATCCTCGGGGTGGTCCTAATATGACTGCACCAGCCAACACCTGCACGCCTAGGCCCATAATTGCATACCCATAGTTCCCCCCACCTGCCACATCCTTACTGTGGGTGCAGGTGGGGTATAAACACACCACTACACACTGCCCACTCTCCCCGTGTTGGGATACATGTCGTACGTTATGTCGACTCATGTGTTATCAGGCTTGCACAACCTACTGATCCGTGTACATCTACAGCCTGGTTTGATGAGTCATTACCGGGACTGCCTCTGATGATCATTAATATTTGGTGTCCCACAAAGGACATCGATGTCTATGTTTCAAGATTAGACCTGGCAAGTCTCTCCCACTGGCAGTATCCTGCCGGTGGTCTGGGAAGCAGTGGTGTGTTTACTTTTATTGTGTGTCTGTATGTCTCACCGGCCTAGCTGGGCGGTGGGGGGGGGTGATGCTACGTGTTACATGTTTGTTTATTGGACCCCTCACCCCCATATGTAAGACCTGTGAACATATGTAACTCATAACTGCTGTATTATATCCTAGCTATGTACATGTGTATAGTTAAAGTCACATATATATCTATATACATTACTATATACAGATATATCTGTATATGTATGCATACATGTATATTTATATTTTGCTATATATAAATATATATATATATATATATATATATATATATATATATATATATATATATATATATATATATATATATATATATATATATAAAACAACATATGGATCTATGGGTGTCTGCATATGTATATATTTATATGTGGGTATGTATCTGTATTCTGTCTCTGTATGTATACATATGAAAATAAAATAAAAAAACAAGGTATCCAACAGAAGGGGCAAGACACGATAAAAAAGTTTACTTTTAATTATAAAATGAAGTGCTTTTCATTGTCGTAAATACGGCAACTTCTTCAGATTCAAACAAACAGATTCCTTACTTATTTAAATAGTAAGATAAGGATCACATGATCAACAATCAGCTGATATGTTAGCCATACTAACAACATTACAATTTTTCCCGGTCAATAAATTATCCGTAACATGTATACACACACACAAAAGCTCGTACCACCAGCTAGAGCAATTGCCCCTTCTGTTGGATACCTTGTTTTTATTTTATTTTCATTCGTTTATTTCATTAATTGGTTTGTATGTTTGATGGCGTCTGGGGTTTCTAACAGTCCGGTGAGTCCGAGTTTGTTTGGATCACAACAACTGCAGTCGGAGCTGGTGAACCTTACAGCTCTTCTAAATGCTATGAACCAGCGTATGGACATGTTTTCTACTAGATTGGACAAAGTGCACGACTCTCTGTCCCAGCAATGGTGTATCCAGGATAGATACACTAATGGTGCCAACAGGAACAATGGTGTGCAAATAAATGTGAGTCCAACACTACGAGCTGGGCAACGTTCAGTGGACCCTGGCGTATTTACTACTGCTTCAGGAGTTAATTCTCATACTATTGAAGGCATCCATAATACTCAAGAAACTGGTGGCAATTTTATTCCAGCAGCACAAAGAACACCATGTTCGTTAGCATCTTTTAATCACCGGCAGTCGGATGAACAAAGAAATGGGTTTCACCATAGAACAGGGCTTATTGGTGCTCCAGCGTTCAATGAATGGATTACAAATACTACTAACTTGGCATTTGTCAATGGCCTTAACCAGGAGCGACCGGCTAGTTCTAACAGTAACCAACAGGTCAGTCCACAGTCTCTTAGTGACATATTAAAACTTTTTGACATCAAATTGCTGAAGTTAAAGAAATCACAGCTAGAAGTTACCTATTTTAATGCATGCTTGGATCAACACATAGTACCGAAGGGGTTACGATACCATCAATACCCCACCGGGCTAATAGCCGACTCACCATTTCATCTAGAATTAATTACTTTATTTAACCAACAGGGTTTTGACCTAATGAACCTCATGATTAAACACTATAAAATACATATTGAGTCTCTTACTAAGGAGGTTTCTACTTTGAATAGTGACATTACCTCGCATACTGATTTTTTGAGGTATAAATATGACTATGAAAGATGCTTTTTTAGCATAGACCAACTGTTGGACAGACTTAAACAAAATAAAGTCAAGAAAATGAATAGGGACAGGAATGAATACGATAATGGTAATGCATATCCTAAACCATCTACTGCACAAGTGGCAACTATTTTGGCTAATACTTCACCTTCACAGTCTATCAGTGAGAATATCGTCACTCGTAATTTAGACAGCTTAGACTCTGTAGAACCCGTGTCGAGTGACTGTCCCGTAAGATGGAGTGAACGGATTCGTAGCCACAATTACAGTACCAATACACCTCTGGGTCAACATAATGGGAATAGTAGAAATAGAGTGAACCAAAATTTTCAGGATGTCAATCAAACAGGCATGATTCCGAAAAAGAATCTGAATCACAACCAGAAGAACCAAAGGACCAAACGGAACAACAGATTCAGGAGATAACTGGGGAGGATGGTCCTACTGTCAACATAGTGACAAACTCAACAGGGGATTTAAAAATCTTCAATTACTCTTCTATGAGAATCGACCCTGTTCTAATAGACTTATTGGCAAGGGGTAACACCTTTGTCCCAAGTAGACCTTCCGATTTAGTACAATTGATTTTTGATCTTAAGCTCTTTGTGAGAAAGTTGAACCTTATGGTGGTTTTTGGTAACACTGTGAGTTCCAATCAGGGACTGAGGGTCCTGAGCACCTTCAACCCGCCCTTAGACCCAACTTTAAGAATCTTTGAACAAGTGTGTGAGCTTGATTTTAGACATTTTTCAACAGAACCCAGATTTGATGGGTCTGATAAGAACTCTTATGACTCCATATGAGAAAGAAATGTCACATTTGTTAAAGACATCCTCTGTTAGAGTGGTGAAGCCAGATAAGGGCGGGGGTGTAGCTATTATTGATCAAGTGGATTATAACAGGAGGATCCATTCCCTGTTATACGGTGATGCATATTCAAAAGCCTCACTGAATGAAGTCAACATTGCATATAGCCGTATTAAAGGTTATTTTAATGATTTATTTATCGAATTGACGATAGATATAGACATCTTTAACTTCATATCACTCCCTTGGCCTAGAATCCCAGTGTTATTTGGAATTCCCAAAGTGCATAAAGACCCATTTGATCCACCTATGAGACCTCTTATTGATGGAAGAGGTTCCATTACATACCCTTGTGCTAAAGTGGTTGCACAGTCTTAAAAAAAATATCTCCTGTCAGAAACGCAGATCTGTAAAGATTCTTGGTCGTTCTCAGAAAAAAATCAATAACTTGGGGTTTGACCGGGATTACAGTTTCTTGACTATAGACATCAAGGATCTTTATACATCAATCCCACAAGTAGAAGGTATTGATTGAGTCAGCCTCATGTTAAAATCTAAGAATGCACCAATACAGGAGATTACTACTGTGGAAACTTTGTTGGATATCATTCTAACAAATAACTTCTTTTTGTTTGACAACGAATATTTCTTACAAAACGGGGGGCTGCAATGGGTTCACCCTGTGGAGCCAGTTTTGCAAACCTTGTTATGGTGTACTGGGAGAAGGAATTCATCTTTAAGAACAGTGAACACAGGGTGAATCTTTTGTTTTACACACGCTTTTTAGATGATATTTTTGTGATCTTTAAGGAAAACGAGCAACAAGCTTGGTTATTCATTAATTATTTAAATTCTACCACAGAATTTTTTAAGTTTACGTTCAACTTTAGCACGAGTTGTATCGATTATTTGGATTGCAAATTGTTTAAGGCCACAAATAATGATAGATATGTGTCAAAAATATTTAGAAAAGAGACATACTCCAACTCATTCCTTCATTTTTCAAGTTGCCACTCTTTCCATCAAAAGCGGTCCATAGTTAAGGGACAACTTATTAGAGCAGTTAGGATGGTCTCTTTAGATACTGACTTTAGTGATCAATGTGTCCAATTGAGCAATATGTTCCAGCAGCGAGGTTACCCTATTCACTTTATTCAGTCCTTAATTGTGGAAGTTACCTACAAGAGAGATACAGGACAGATTAAACCATTACTTAACAAAAGTACAACATCAGTTAGATTTGAACACGATTCTATTTTAGGTGAGCTCGCTTGTGAGCATTCATCTCCAGAACATTCACAAGTGCTTAGATCCAATGAAGATTTCAGAATGAGTTTCACTACTACCTTTAACAATGACAGTGAGACGATTAGGTTCATTCTTTATAAAAACTGGGAATTTATTACCCTAGAGAAATTTTTGGTCACTAAATTTGCCCAGTTACCTAAATTAGTTTTTAGGAAAGGAGCTAACTTTAAAAGCTTACTCGAAAGGAAAGTGACACCTCCCTTTTCTAAATTGGTTAGGATGACCACATGTGGGTGTTGTAGGATGTGTAGATTTATGGAAACAGGTGAACGTTTCTACATTAACAGTAGAAGATACTGGCTGAGATGCAAATTCCACTGTAATTCCAAACAGGTGGTATATATAGCTAGGTGCCAAGTTTGCCCAGCATTTTATGTTGGGAAGACTGAACGTAGGCTACGAGATAGGGTCTACAAACACACCTATGCTTCTTCTTCTTCTTCTTTCGGCTTTTTCCCAGTTAGGGGTCGCCACAGCGGATCACCTTGTCTGCACATTGAATGGCAGTGGAGTTTTACAGTGTCGAGTTGCCAGCCTGGCGCCCAACCTTCCACAGAAGGCACACTCACACGCATACCTAGGGCCAATTTAGAGTGTCCAATCCACCTGCAGCATGTCTTTGGGATGTGGGAGGAAACCGGAGCACCCGGAGGAAACCCACGCGACCACAGGGAGGACATGCAGACTCCGCACAGAAGGCACCCCAGCCGAGGATCGAACCGGAGAACCTCTTGCTGTGAGGCAGCAATGTTAACCACTGCACCACCGTGGCCGCCCTTACAAACACACCTATGCTATTGAAAAAAAAAATTGGAGAGTCCCTTAGTACGACATCTTATAACCAATGACAACCATAGTTTCCTGTTCAAAGTAATTGAACAAGTTAACATGGACCCTAGAGGTGGTCCATTTAACCTGATCCTTGAAGAATGTGAGTTAGCTTGGCAGATTAGGCTTAATGCCTTTTCAAGCCCTGGATTGAATGATTCCTGCAACATTTCTTGTCTTTTAAAACTTAGAAGTCTCATTACGTAGTTCCTATAGGAGACCTTTGACATTTTTCGATGAGTCAAACTTTCATAAACATGGTTAAACAATATTTTTGACAGGTTGATATATATTATTTGCACATATTATTTGTATATACTTTTTATGTTTATTGTTTATCTATGTACTTTATATACATGTTGAGGGTACACATTTTCATAATTGAATAGCATGGTAATGCACTTTGGCATAGCATGACAAGTATTCATACTAAAGAGGTTAAGACGTTTGTAAGCAGTATATTTTATATTGTATTTACTGGCATTGTCAAGGAGTTTGTATAGGTTAATGAGTTCATCAACCTTGTATTTTACAACATGAATATGTGGTAATATGTTTTCACTTTTACCCATTCCGATGGGTCAATGGGTGGTGAACTGTATTAACCTTTTACCGTTTTTTATATTTGAAAACATATCTAATTGCTCTAGCTGGTGGTACGAGCTTTTGTGTGTGTGTATACATGTTACGGTTAATTTATTGACCGAGAAAAATTGTAATGTTGTTAGTATGGCTAACATATCAGCTGATTGTTGATCATGTGATCCTTACCTTACTATTTAAATAAGTAAGGAATCTGTTTGTTTGAATCTGAAGAAGTTGCCGTATTTACGACAACGAAAAGCGCTTCATTTTATAATTAAACAGTGAACTTTTATCCTGTCTTGCCACTTCTTTTGGATACCTTGTTTTTTATTTTATTTTCACTAGTTTGTTTCATTAATTGGTTCATCTGTATGTATACATTTGTACTACGGAGAGGGAGAGGCTTATCTCTGTGTCACTATGGGTAGATATACACACACATACCTCTACATATATACATCTACATCTGGTTATTCCGTTCCTTACCATATAGATTACACTTTGCTGCAGTGAGACTCATAGTGGGTGTGGCTGCTCATTGGGTGATGCCTCTGCCCAATGAACACATTCACTTACATCCCTAGGGCTGTCCATAAGGCCCACATCAGCCAACACCTGCACACCTAGACCCATAAGTAGCTACCCATAGTTCCCACACCCGCACCTCCTCAACACCACACATCCTTACTCTGGGTCCTAGTCTGTTCTGGACACACCACTACATGCTGCCCATTCTCCACTTCACTGTACCTATTTCATACAATTGTCTCGACCCATGGGTCATCAGGCTTTCCCACCCTTGTATTTCGAGCATGTATAAACCCCAGCCAGAAAGTTCGGTCTCTCACCTTCCTTTGGTCTTGCCAATTTTTAGGGTGTCCCACAAGGGATGCTCCTGTCTGTGTTCCAAGATTAGAATTCACAGGTGCACTGTGTATCCCCCTGGTTGTATCCTGCCTGTGGTCTGGGGAGCAGTGGAATCTTTACATTGTTTGTGTGTATGTTTCCCGTGTCCGGCTGGGGGGGGGGTGGAAGGTCATGCTACGTGTTTCATGTTTCTTGCTTGGGCCCCTCACTTCCATTGGCATAGCCTGTGAACATATTCATTCTTGGGTCTATATTAGAACATCGAGGTTGCAAACCTTCTAATATTCTAATATCAAACCCTATGCAGCAAAAGTTTAAAATATCAAAGCAACAGAAAACCAATTTTTTTCCTAGGGAAAGAATTCGGTTGTCCATTTCTGTTGCTTCGGTATTTTCAGCACTGTGGTGGACAGTTACGGGTCGGGTACAGGTAAGTGTGCGATTATGTGGATGTGAGGGTTTGGGCGGGTTAGGTGAGTTAGGGTTAAGGCGCGGGTTAGGCATGTGTGCGATTGTGTGGACGTGAGGGTTAGGGTGGGTTAGGTGACTTAGGGTTAGGGAGCAGGTGAGGTGAGTGTGCGATAGTGACGGACCTTAGGGTTAAGGTTTGGGTTAAGTTAAATGGATAGTTAGTGGTGTGTGTATAGTTTAGTGTAGGGTTAGGTGTAAGATTTTAGGTGTATGTGTGTGGATTGCTGTTTGCTTGGTGTGCTTCTGTTGTGTGTATGTGTTTTGGAACAGCAATTTTTTTCCCTAGTAAAAAAAATTGCTGTTCTGACAGTTCGAGATTGTAAGGTTTCGCTTTCATAGGGTCGATTAATCACCATTCGCTTTTCTAAGCGGTCGGTGATCTAATATAGACCCTCATTCTTGTGTGCTGTTTCCTATCATAGCTGTATATCTGTGTATATCTATGCACACACACACACACACACACACACACACACACACACACACACACACACACACACATACACACACTGACACACACACACACACACACACACACACACACACATATATATATATATATATATATATATATATATATATATATATATATATACATATATATATATATATATATATATATATATATATATAATCCCAAAAGGTACAGGACGGCAACACACGAGTCCTCAGCTGGAACAGGAATCCTTTAATGCAGAAATAATGATACACAAGATACGGTACATCCAAAAACAACAAGTAATGCAATAGCAGTGTTAAGCGCTTTCATCTGCAATAAGCAGACTTCATCAGAACTGCTGTTATCCCTCTTCACATTGCATTTGTACATCTCCTTTGGCGCCAAAAATCATCATATCCACCTACAAAGGTTTTAAGGTTTTCAATTACACTAATTTAGATATTTCCGAGGATTTTTACAGATTGTTTTCAAAGGGTACAAAATTTATACCTACTTCTAAATTTAACCTTTTTGAGACCCTTTTGGAGCTAAAATTATTTTGTCGAAGGCTAAATTTGGCCATTGAATTTGAGGACAAACAGAAGACAGATGTTGATACTGAAGGCAGTATCCAGGCACAGACAATAGGAGACGTAAGTATAGCACATTGTTCTAAGAAAAATAGTTTAAAAAGAAAAAGTACGTACATGCCTATGAATAACCCAGTTATAGGATATTTTGAGAAAATTGTCAGTCAAGATATTTATAGACTGTACAGAACTTATGGAAATAAACAGAAAAACGAATTATGTGCTTGGAATGATAATTTGACGAAAGGGGAACGAAAATGCCTGGATGAATTTATAAATAACAAGCAAGTGAGACTAATGAAACCTGGCAAGGGAGGAGGCATTGTCATTTTTAATCAATTGGATTATATTAAAGAAATATACAATTTATTGTATGATACTGATAACTATAATGCTGTATCCATTAATGAAATAAACATCGGATATAGAAGGATAGATCTCACTATAGAAGAGTATTATCTTGACCATAGGATTAATGATGAAATACTTCAATTTTTAACAGTACAAAATCCCACACTAGCTACCATTGTGGGCATCCCTAAGACACACAAGAATTTAGTCCAACCTCCATTCAGACCTATCATCTCAGGTAGCAGGTCAAAAACATACCCTATAGGGGTCATTATCGACCAATGGGTTAAACCGGTATACAATAATATACCACACTTGGTAAAAGATTCTTGGGTCTTTTTAAGTTCTCTTACTCCCACAATTTAGAATAAAGAACTCATATTTGTTACCATTGATGTGGTTAATCTGTTTACGAGTATCCCAAAGGATATAGGCCTTGAGTACTTAAGCAGTAGTCTAAGAAAATATTCCAATTTTGAATGGGACAAGATCTGCCTTCTCACAGATATGATGGGCCTAGTATTGGACTATAATTACATTTATTTTGAAAATGAGTTTTTCAAACAAATCAAAGGGGTGGCTATGGGGGCATCTTGTGCCCCCATATTCACCAATTTGGTAATGTTAGAGTGGGAAACAGAAAAGGTATTCCAGAGTGAATTTTACAAATATGTGAAGTTTTACACAAGATTTTTGAATGATATCTTTTTATTATGGGAAGGACCTGAAACATTAATAGAAGCATTTATTGAGTATATCAATCAAACTACTGATTTTTTGCGTTTTACTTATAAACATAACAATAAAGGGATAGCACATTTGGATACATATATTGAACATGGTGAAAATGGTTTTATATCCAGTATTTATAGAAAAGAGACCTTTTCGAACGATTATCTCGAATATAGTAGCAATCATCCGAAACATGTGTTCAAGAATATACTAAAAGGACAGTGCATTAGAGCAGCACGAATGTCCTCTACTAAAGAGATTATGTTAAAGGAAGTGAAACTTATTGGTTCAATGTTTCAGGAGAGAGGATATCCACAGTACCTAATTAATGATATCATTAGATATATTAGTGACCAATGGGAAGTAAAATATTCACCCATTTTGGGTAATCCTATTGTACAGAAGAACAACAAAGAAATAGAGGTCTTCCAACGAGTGTGTGTATTGACATATTCGCCTGTGACTCAATACAATGAAAATATAATCAGGGATCATTGGAATTTGATCATTATGGATGATCATTTAGTACAAAGGGTGGGGAATTATCCTCGAATAGTTTATAAAACGGCACCCAATATAAAAAGGTTGATTGAGACAGGAAAACAAAACAATACCTTGAATAAAGCAACTGCAAAATGCGGTGCTTGCAATCAATGCAAGTATATATGTGAAAGTGATGGTGTGAGACTGAGGAATGTCAATAAAACATTTATAAAAGGAGTAGGTGGTAGTTGCAATACCAAATTTGTGGTATATTTAGCCATCTGTGAAGCATGTCCTGCCTTTTACATCGGAAAGACGGAGAGACAATTCAAACGTCGAATATATGATCATATGTACAGCATTAGAAAAGGAGACAATAAAAATGCCCTATGCAGACATATTATTAAGAACGGTGAAACTCACAGATTTAAATTTATTATTATAGACCATGTTGCATTTACACTTAGAGGGGGTAACATCAAAAATCTATTAGCTCAGAAAGAGAGTAAGTGGCAAATTCTCACAGATGCAGTAAGAGCACCTGATATTAATGATTTTATCAGCATTAAGCCATTTCTTATTTCCCCTTAGATCTTCATGGTTTTAGAATAGATTATTTAAATTAGCCTTGTTGCATTGTTCAATTACACATGCATTTATATTTATATTTATATTTATATTTTATACATTTTTGTTTACGTATACATTTTCAAATATATTATCAAATAAACATTTTTTATATATTGCTTATACACTTAAGCAAATGTAATATATATTGCTATTATAAATGTACATTTTTTATACAATTATTGAATATGGATGTTGGTACATCATTTGTTTTATAATGTTATTTATATATGTTTTTTACATTTATATTTTTTATAAAATACAATATATATTTATAAGTGTTAAGTTAAATTGTATTTACAATACAATCACAGCAATTATTGTACAATCTCATAGGTTTATGAGACTTGAAGCTGTATATAGTGCTAATACAGCTTTAATTATCTATTAACATGTTAAAAAAAAAAAAAAAAAAAAAAAAAAAAGTTTTTGGCGCCAAAGGAGATGTACAAATGCAATGGGAAAAGGGATAACAGCAGTTCTGATGAAGTCTGCTTATTGCAGATGAAAGCGCTTAACACTGCTATTGCATTACTTGTTTTTGGATGTACCGTATCTTGTGTATCATTATTTCTGCATTAAAGGATTCCTGTTCCAGCTGAGGACTCATGTGTTGCCGTCCTGTACCTTTTTAGATTTTATCAGTACTAGTGCTTTTTGGATTCTTATATATATATATATATATATATATATATATATATATATATATATATATGTATATATATATATATATATATATATATATATATATATATATATATATATATATATATATAGGTCTACCTGACATGGTCGACAGTTCATATGGTTTACAGTTTATTTGGTCGACAATTCATTTGATCGACAAGCATTTTAGGTGGGGGGGTCTGCACCCCCCTAACTATATATATCAACTCCAGGGTTGCACAACATTGGGGAAGGGGGCAAATCTGCTTGTCGACCAAATGAACTGTCGACCAAATGAGTGTCGATTATATGAACTGTCGACCATGTGAAGGGGACCCATATATATATATATATATATATATATATATATATATATATATATATATATATATGTCTACCTGAAAATGCTGAAAGTCCACAACGCTGACAACGAGAACAGTGACAGTGGAAGATTGACAATGGAGAAGACCGAAAGTTGAGAATCCCAACGCTGAGAACACCAACATGTTAAGGTAAGTGTGCGATAGGGACGGACGTTAAGGTCAAGGTGTGGATAAGGTAAGTGTGTGATAGTGACAGACGTTAGGGTAGGGTGCAGGTCAGGTACGTGTGCGTTAGTGACGGACTTTAGGTTTAGGGGTGGGTTAAGTGAGTTAGGGTTAGGGTGCGGGTAAGGTAAGTGTGTGATAGTGACGGACTTGAGGCTTAGGGGTGGATTAAGTGAGTTAGGGTTGGGGTGTGGGTAAAGTAAGTGTGCGATAGTGACAGACTTAAGGGTTAGGGGCGGATTAAGTGAGTTAGGGTTAGGGTGCGGGTAAGGTAAGTGTGAGATTGTGATGGACCTTAGGGTTAGGGTTTGGGTTAACGTTAGTGCATAGATAGTTGTGTATGTAAAGTTTAGTGTAGGTTTGTAAGGTTTTTGGTGTGCTTGTGTTGTGTGTGTGTTTTTCAGAAAAGGTATTTGTTTTGTTGATTGCCGGGATTGTGGTTTGTCGGGCATGTGAAGTTTCGTGTTTTTGAACTTTCGCTTTTGTCGTGTCGGTTATTTCGTTGTCGGTATTTTGGCATGTCAGTGTTGTCAGGTAGACCCATATAAATATGTGTATATATATATATATATATATATATATATATATATATATATATGTAT